>NC_056731.1:512003870-512203870 GCF_019279795.1 Protopterus annectens
TATATTACCATCTAAAGTATTTTACCATCTAGCGTGTTGCTGGTTTGAATGGAGTTACAGCCTGGACATTTTTTGCTGGTTTTGGAACTACACTGCTTGTGACCCTGCATTTATTGGTGTGTTCTGTGTTTTTCATTTTTTATTTTGTGGGGTCCGAGCTCCGTTGGCTTGGTGCATCAATATACTTGTTTTTTATATGAATATGTTTGTGTTTATGTGTGTGTGTGCATGTGCGCTTGCACATGTGTGTGTGTATGTGTGTGTGTGTGTGTGTGTGTGTGTGTGTGTGTGTGTGTGTGTGTGTGTGTGTGTGTGTCTATGTGTGTGTGCCTGTGTGTCTGTTCATGGGTTTATGAATGTGCTTGTGTGTGTGTGTGTGTGTGTGTGTGTGTGTGTGTGTGTGTGTGTGTGTGTGTGTGTGTGTGTGTGTGTGTGTGAGGAAGATGTCTCTGCATTTGTGTATGTAAGTAATTGAGTTTTTGGATTTGTGTGTGTGTGGGTGTTTGCATGTGTGTGCGTGTGTGCGTGTGTGCATGTGTGTGTGTGTGTGTGTGTGTGTGTGTGTGTGTGTGTGTGTGTGTGTGCGTGTGCATTTTTGTGTGTGTATGCACTGAAACATGCATATGAGTGATTAGTCGAGTGTGTCCATAAGTGCGACTGACTGAGCGAGGGGTTTGATGATAAGTGGATGTGTGTATCTATGTGTGTATGGTGTGTATCTATGTGTGTATGTTTTGTGTGTGTGTGTGTGTGTGTGTGTGTGTGTGTGTGTGCGTGTGTACTGAAATATGCATGAGTGAATAGTTGAGTGTGTCCATGAGGGGCTTGATGATAAGTGTATGTGTGTGTGTGTGTGTGTGTGTGTGTGTGTGTGTGTGTGTGTGTGTGTGTGTGTATGTGTGTGTGTGTGTGTGTGTGTGTGTGTGTGTGTGTGTGTGTGTGTGTGTGTGTGCGCATGTTTGTGCCTGTGTGTCTGTCTGTTCATGGGTTTATGAATGTGTTTGTGCTTATGTGTGTGTTTGTGTTTATGTGTGTGTCTTTTGTGTGTCTGTGTGTGTATGTGTGTGTATGTGTGTGTGTGTCTGTGTGCGTGCATGGATGTGTGTTTGTGTGTTTGTGCGTGTGTGTTTGTGTGTGTGTGTGTGTGTGTGTGTGTGTGTGTGTGTGTGTGTGTGTGTGTGTGTGTATGCACTGAAACATGCAGATGAGTGAATAGTTGAGTGTGTCCATGAGTGTGATCGACTGAGGAAGGACCTTGATGATAAGTGGATGTGTGTCTATGTGTATGTGTGTGTGTGTGTGTGTGTGTGTGTGTGTGTGTGTCTGTGTGTGTGCCTGTGTGTCTCTCTGTCAGTTCATGGGTTTATGAATGTGTTTGTGTTTGTGTGTGTGTGTGTGTGTGTGTGTGTGTGTGTGTGTGTGTGTGTGTGTGTGTGTGTGTGTGTCTGTCTGTCTGTGTGTATGAATGGGGGTTATTGCCTTAACCATTGCAATATATGGGCTGCCATGGGCAGCTCTGCCACCATCAGGTCTGACAGTGCTACTCTTAGCTAAGGTCTTCTAACGTGAATGGCGTCGATCATTTTGAATCAGTTGGAGACTGCTAAACATTATAACAGAGAGTTCTGCTAAACTGGTAACATTTATTTATTTATTTATTTTGACAAAAAAAGATTATTGTGGCTGTATGCGGAACATTTTACTAAGTTACATACCTTCTGACACACATTCTGGTCATTCATTTGGTGTCAGTAGCTGAAATCTTCTTATAAAACCATAACATGTATGTCTGTAAACTGCCTAAGAAGTGTGCATTTCTTCATAAGCAATAGCTTTGTAGTGCACTTTAGGGACTTCTAAATTCATGTATTTGCACTTTCTGTCTTTGACAGTTTGAGGCATTTTATTTTAGTCTGAGAATATAATAAGCTTTAATTAAGGTTTATTATTTAAATTCAGATCTGCAATAATCTTTCACTTAATCAAGAATATAGAAATTATATTAGAAAGTGCATTGATGTAAGTTTTTTAACAACATATTTTGCAATGTGTTAGACTTTGAATTTTAAATTTATATGTAAGTACTCGTAATAACAAATAGTGGATTATTGTAATATGTTATCTCAAACTTGTTTTCCTGTTTTTATAAAAGGGAAATTGCTGTGTCAGAATTGTTTATTTCATTAACACAGAACTGTTTTAGAAATAGACTATACATTTTGTGGGATGAAATGGCCACATTTGCCTTGCGGTTGGGGATATGAGGGTTAGGCTCCCCACAGAAACATTTTTTTTTCTTTTTCTGCAGTTTCTTCAGCTGTAGCAAAACAGTACTCAAAAGTCTTATGTCAATAACAATGTGACTGCATAAATGTCTTACTACTGCACAGTGAGATTCATGGCATTCCATTCACATTTCATGCACACAGCACTACTAATCCTATTGCTGGCCCTGGTAGCTGTTTCATTTATGTAATGAGTTTCCAGGATGCACATATATTTCTTCAGTCATCTTTGACGCCATCCTGATGTCAGCACAGCATCAGATTAGTGAAACAACCAGCAGTTTAATAGTAAAGACCTGCACTAAATTGTCCAACTACTCGGCCTAGTGGCTCCATCTGGAGCGCTCCTTAAGAATCACATTTTGTGAGTCAGAATTCTAAACATAAGTTAAAGCAAATTTCTTGAAAATCACAGTACTTTTCTGAATCTAGCAAATGGACATAATTTTAGGTTGTGCATAGTTACAATATGTGTTCTTTTTGCCATAGTATATTGTATTTCACTTTCTTAGTGTAATATTGCAAATTAATGGCAAAATGGTGCTATCAGACTTGTAATCCTAAACAGAAAGCCAAAAAGCATCTCTCCATCTTCTTTCTCCAAGATGTGAAACAATTGTCTTGCATAATGTGAAGAAATAATAGGAAGCCAACGTCATGGTTAAAATACTTAAATTATTTTCAACAAATTGGTAGAGAAAGCATATGACAGTGTGCCTAGAGAAGAGTTGTGGTATTGTATGAGGAAGTCATGAGTGTCAGTGAAGTATGTAAGAGTGGTACAGGATATGTACGAGGGTAGTGTGACAGCGGTAAGGTCTGCGGTGGGAGTGACAGATGCTTTTAAGGTGGAGGTGGGGTTATATCAAGGATCAGCTCTGAGCCCTTTCTTATTTGCAATGGTGATGGACAGGTTGACAGACGAGATCAGACAGGAGTCCCCATGGACTATGATGTTTGCAGATGACATTGTGATCTGTAGTGAGAGTAGGTAACAGGTGGAGGAAACCCTGGAGAGATGGAGATATGCTCTAGAGAGAAGAGGAATGAAGGTCAGCAGGACTAAGACAGAATATATGTGTGTGAATGAGAGGGAGGATAGAAGAATGGTGAGGATGCAAGCAGTAGACGTGGTGAAGGTGGATGAGTTTAAATACTTGGGGTCAATAGTTCAGAGTAACGGTGAGTGTGGAAGAGAGGTGAAGAAGAGAGTACAGGCAGGATGGAGTGGGTGGAGAAGAGTGTCAGGAGTGATTTGTGACAGACGAGTACTTGTAAGAGTGAAAGGGAAGGTCTACAGGAGGGTAGTGAGACCAGCTATGTTATATGGGTTAGAGACAGTGGCATTGACAAAAAGGCAGGAGTTTGAGCTGAATGTGGCAGAGTTAAATATGTTAAGATTTGCACTAGGTGTGACAAGGGTGGACAGGATTAGGAATAAGTGTATTAGAGGGTCAGCCCAGGTTGGAAGGTTTGGAGACAAAGCCAGAGAGGCAAGATTACATTGGTTTGGACATGTACTGAGGAGGGATGCTGAATATATTGGGAAAAATATGCTAAGGATGAAGCTACCAGGTAACAGGAAAAGAGGAAGGCCTAAGATAAGGTTTATGGATGTGGTGAGAGAGGACATGCAGGTGGTTGGTGTGACAGAGCAAGATGCAGAGGACAGGAAGAAATGGAAGCAGGTGCTCCGCTGTGGCGACCCCTAACGGGAACACCCGAAAGAAGATGATGATGATGATGATGATGGTACGATTCATTATTACTTAATATAAATATTTGTTGAAAACAGTTCTTAATAATAAATAGATGACATACCCTTTAACTATGGAATAGCATGGAATGTTGAATTTTTAAAACTCAGAATAAGGAATGTTCCTCATAATGAGGTGCACTTAAGCAGTATGTCAAAGAGGCATAGTATCAAAGATGCTCATCTGAAGGTGAAAACGCTAAGCTTCCAAGGAGCTAATGACATGCATAAAACTATGATGATTCCACTGTAGTCTTTATTTTCATTTATTACCTAGCTAAATTTTGATGTTTCATAACTGATAATATTATCACATTTTCATGATAAATATGAAGCAAGGCACTCCAGTAAGATTATCATGAGTACAGTAAAAATGAACCATATTTTGGAAAATGCCCTCATGCCATTGAACCTATTTCTATACTACAAGATAATAAATAGTTGCTGTTATTGCAGTTTTCAATTACACTGTTTTATATTGTTTTGGTTTATATATTTTCCCTCCTTCACATCTGCCAACCATGAAACTACCATCTCAGTCACTGACACTCACTTCTTCCCCTTCATGGAGTGAGAGCACATCCATAGAACACTCATAATCCAGACAGCCATCAGAGGGGATTAACTTTACACTGTATTATTCTGTGTGTTTGCCATTGAGGACCCAAGGGGTGGGATGCAGCAGGAAAAGGCTTCCATCCGATCTTTGATTGCCACTGGAGGTTCTGGGACTCATGCCCCTGGTCTTGTCCCTGCTAGATGGGAGCTGGCTCTACTTCATCATCGCTTTCCTTTCCTAGCTCTGCCCATTATTCTGTTTTTTTTGTTTGTTTGTTTTTTTTACCAGTGCATATCCATCTTAATTAGTCCTACATAACATCCTATTCTTGTAGTGTTATTGTACTTTATTTATACAGACTTTCCTCAAAATATACAAATAAAGTTTCATTTTATATGTCTGATATGCTTCTTTTCTGCAGCTTCACTAATTCATGCTTTTAAATTGCTCACACATGCACCTCTTATGATAATGTGTTTGTGTAACCATGTATACTGCTATGAGAAGAGTTAGTTAGCCTGCCCATACCATACCTTTAATCAAAAAGGCAATTCCATATAACTATGCCATGTGACAAGGATAATTTGTTACAGACAAAGACACTGTGAAAAAAACTTTATTGAGCCAAAGCAACTTTTTTCTCAAAAGACTGTGGTTGTTGTGCGGTTGTGTGAATCTTGTAACATGTGAAGTACATAACATGTAAAAAATGAAAAAAATATATATATGAATAGTGTTCAGCATGTAATTACTTTCAGTGGGAATGCAGGAAATCTATCTGAAACTTATCTGTCTTCACAAATTAGTATATATAACTCAGATAAATACATTAAGTTATTTGGGCACTAACTTGTTGGACCAAACCATTCTCCACAGTTAAGGCATTATGGGAACACTAAATGCATCATCTATCAAGAAGCACTTTGTTGGAATATTTTTTTTTAAGTAGAGAAAAAAGCAACTGCCAGAGACACTGCCCTACATTTGATCTGTGCAGGGAGTTGCATTTATTTTTATTTTATTTTTTTTGTTTTATATTTGTTTACCAGGAAGGTACTCTGATCATAACTGGCCATTTGCAGGTACTGACTGGGTGAAATAATTTATAAAAAAAGAGATAGAGAACATAAAGGTAGTAAGCTATATAAATCAAAAGCAGAACAGAATGAAATAGTATATAACAAAAATTGTACAGTAGCAATTAACAGAAGTAGCAACAATTTTGACAGAAAAAAATTCCTCAACACTAAATCAAACTGTGTTTGCCACACAGCAGTCTGCATTACATAGGGGACTGTCAACCTCCTATCTTACTCTTTCTCAACCGCTAACACGTTCTACCTCTCCCTACCATCCACCTGCCCTCACTCTTATTACCCCACAACATTTGCATTATGATGTAAACCAGAAATATAATCATATAAATTAAAAAATTGCATTTAAGTTCAGCATTGAAGGTGAAGAATGGGTGTTGTAGTCCCTTTAGGTAGTTGGGAAGAGATGTTCATATTTTAGGAGCAAACATGGAGAAAAAGAAAAAAGTGGTTGGTGCAGAGAGTGGTTGTTTGGGAGAAGCAGCTCAGGTTTTAGTGCGTGTGTGTTTAATATAATGTTTGTAAGCTACTGGAGGGAATGAGTTAGACTGGAAAAGTTTGAAGATGAGAGCGCCTAGTATCAGGTCTACTCTATGTTCCACTAGGAGTCATTTGGCTTTTCTGAGGTTGAGACAGTGCTGCTCATTAGAGGGTCAGTTACTGATAAAGTGACAGATTTTTTTGTTTAATATTATCTAATGTGGTAGACTTTTTCTTAGAAGCTGTGGCTATTATGGGTGATCCATATTCAAATTGGGTCAGAAGGACTCATTTGCCTACAGCTTCTCTGGATGGTGTGGACATGTAGAGTGAGACTGTCCTGGACTGAAGAGAAGTGAGTTAACTTTTGCCATTATTTTCCTATATGAATATTGAATGTTTTTAACTGGTCTAGTCACAAACTTGGGTATTTGAAGGAGCTACATACATATATAGAAATATTTCAAGCAAGGGCATTAATGACCTTCTAGTCTGCCAATATACCAAAACAGTTGTTCCCATAATAAGTATCCAGGCTGTTCTTAAAACTATCTAAATTAGTACTTGCTATAATGTAATTTGGTAGTCTATTCCATGCATCAGCTGATCTCTCAGAGATCAATTAGTACACTTCTCATTTCTATAGAATCTTCTCCATAGCTTGACTGATGATTCTCTACTACTTTTTGATAACTCCAAACATTCCCAGAGGTAGTTGTCTCTAAATGACCTATATGCCTGAATAAGATCTCCTTTTAAATATCTATATGAGACACTGTAAAAGTTCAGATATTTTTGTCTTTCATAATAACTAAATTTTCTCATCTGTGGATGTCTTTGGTACATTTCCTCTGTACTCCTTCCATATTCAAAATAAAAAAACAAACCAAGAACAAATGGCTGAACAATGAAGCAACTGCTGAAAGCCAGAAAAACAGTTTAATAGTTAAGCACTTTCATTCTTACACTAAGAACTTCATCAGAACAATCTTTAACACATCAGCATTAAATAAGAAATTGAACGTGTCAAGTGTTAAAAAACAACTAATATTCATCTAACTAAAAAGTTTAACAACAATACCAGCATGTAAACTAATTACTTAAATGCAACCTTTAAAAATTAAAATTAAAAATCCCTGAATGTCAATGTTTAAAAAGCCTCATAATGTTTCAGTCTTAGAAGGGGAACAATTGAACACTTATCATTTAACCCCAGACTATTCATAGCATTCCATGTTAACTGCCATTTTAATTCTACTTTTTAATATGGGCATCCATAATTCGTCTCTGAGGGTCCTGTATTACTTGTTCCAAGTCTCAAAAGTTGAATCTGTGTGAAGGAAATATTTCCAAATGCCTATATAAGGCATTGGTGGTCTTTTTATTTTTAATGTCCAGACAATGTTCATAAATATGTTTTCTAAGCTTCCTGGAAGTTTTTCCTACATAAAAAGCTGGACATATCTCACACTGGGAAAGATAAACGATGTTATTAGTATAACATGAACAATTATCACCAATCCTATATGCCCTATCCCTGATCACAAAACTATTACTATTAATCATTGACATTGTGGACAACACCCACATTTCCTTGTGCCATTGGACATAGTGGAATCCTTATAACTCAAAAAAATTACCATTACGTTCAAAAAACCACTGGAACAATGTATTCCTTTTATATGTGAAAAAAGATTTCCCACCTAACCTATTACCCAAATTACCATGAAGGAACAACCCCCAAATTTTAATAAGATATCCAACAATGGACATACTGTCCAAAGAATAAGTTGTGACAACATTTTTTTTTTTTACTACTAAGGTTTCTATATTGTTATTCCATATTCATGTTTGGGTCTAATCTAGCAAATAATCACTTCATCATTTCTGATTTCATATACTTTATAAATCTTTTTATACAACATGCAGTTTTATAACTATTATTAACCAATTGGTTGACATGATTAGAAAAACTCAGAGCTGGATCTAGCCATATACCCAGGTCCTTAAATTAATCTACAGTTTCAATCAATATGTGCTGCATTAAATAGTCACCTTTCAATTTATTTCTCCCAAATCTCATATGCTAAGTTTTTGAAGTATTTATCAGCATATTATTCTCCTGTACCCAAATGGTCAATTTAGCCAAGCTCTTTTGCAGATGTAGAGTTGGTTGTGTCTATTGGTTGGCCAGAAAAGATGGTGATATTGAGTGACTTTGGTGATTTTTTAAGTTTTAGGGTTGTTCCAAAGACCATGTTTTTTGTTTCTTTAGGATTACATGTTAGTTTGTGGTTAATGAGCCAGCAACCAAGGGAGCTAAGGTCTTTTTGTGTTGTGTTGTGATTATAGAGTGGCTGTGGCTGGACCTAAAGAGTGCAATGTCATCAGCATGGAGTAGGGACGTTGCAAGGTAGTTTCTTAATAAAAATAGAGAAGAGAAGAGCTAGGCTACAACCTAGAGGTACTCTCAATGGAAGAGGTATGGACTGAGAGAAGGAAGAGCCTACTTTAAATGTGAAAAATCGGTTTGACAAGAAGTCTGAAACAGGTGATGGATGTGTTACCACTGCCAATGTTCTGAAGAGAGAGAGAGAAGAAATAACTTGCAGTCAATAAGGTCAAAGGCTTTTGTGAGACCAGTGAATATTGCCCTGTCAAGTTACCTTTGTCCATGCTGAGGAGAATGTCACCAGTTAGGCAAAGAACTGCCATCATTTTACTATGACCTGTCCAGAATCTATGCTGTTTTAGGGTAAGGAGATGGTATTGTTGAATATAGCTTGAGAGTTGGATATAAAAGATTTTTTTCTAGTACCTTAACAAGAGTGGGTATGATGGAAGTAGGAAAGGAATATGAGGCATTTTGAAGTTTAGGTTGTTGTGGCAAGGGAGTAATGTGTCTTGTTTTTCTAGATGTTTGGCATTAAAATTTGAGTCAGGCAAAGGTTAAAGATCTGATAAAGAGTTCCCTAAAGTGCTACATAAACCAAGCTTAGATGTGGTCTGAACCTTGTAGAAGAGTCTGTGGAAATTTCTTCAAGTATACATGATATTGTTTTGAAGTAGAAAACAGAAATAAATGGAGAGGCTCTGAGAGAGAGAAGAGGGGAATGTAGATGTTGCTGATAGTTTGGGATGGTGGCTATACTCTGTGACAAAGCCAGAGCAGGGGAGGGGTCCTTGATTAGTCTGGTTTAGGTTTGGGAAGGAGTTGTTGTCATTTGGTGAGCATCCTGCCCTCATGCCAGAAGTGTTTGCATTTATTAAAGAAAAAAAGTTGCTTTTTTGAGATTTTTTGCTTTGTGTCTCTGTGTGGATTGTTTAGCCAAGTTCCAGAATATGGTAAAGGTAGCATGGCTGTCAAGAGTTAGATCATTTCCCTATGACTGTCAGGCATTATCTCTTTAAAATATACGATAAGAACAAGAAGCAGAACAAGTGGAAAAACTGAAAGAACCCAAGAGGCCCACTGAGGATTGGGCAGCAACAGAGAAACAAGAGGAGGAAGAAGACAACAAAGCTGCTGTTAAAAGATGTGGGACCAATAGGTCAAGCTATTCCAAAGGGGGCAATCAGTACTAGAAAGCCCAAAAATATGATGGGGGGACATCTCATGCTAGAGAAGTTAAACTGAAGAAATGGAGGTAAGACACATGCTCTCTGAGTGTAACTGGGCAACAGAAAATTGGAACAGAGAGAATGAATACTGAGAAATGGTACTGTGAGCAAAGATAAAAAGAAAACACATGAGTGCTCTACTTATTATACCTGGATACTAATTAGGAAGAGAAAATAAAAACTAATTTGCAAATGCTGTTTGTGGGGAAAGACAGGATAAAAAGCTATACAGCAGAAAACTATGTGATGTAAAAGAAAGATGGCCCATGATGAAAACAAATAATGTAAATATGCTGAGAAAAGCAATACAAAAAATAAAACTAAGGAGAAGAGGTGGAAGGAGTTAAAGTACAGCATAGTACAGTACAGAGGTATGGAAAAAGCAATAAAATTGAGCCAAAAGCCACCCTTAGGAATGATGTGGAGAAATAGGTTCAAACAGTGATAATGATATGATATAGGTGAGGGACAGAATGTTATCACACATTATACTCTGTTTGATGAACAAGGTATACCATAACAAACTCCCTATACATGTAAATATTCTGTGTCTGAAAAGAACTACTTTAATAAAAACATACAAAAATTACTAATGTCACCCTTAATGTACTATGAAGCAATAGTCTACTTCCAAGGAAGTGTAGTACTACACAGCTGAAGATACATCCATTTTCCACATATATAATTTTTGGGCAGAGTTCAAATTAGGACTCCCATTTGCCTGTGAAAATTATGCAACTATATTTTGATCTTTTAAGTCAGAAGCAGATGAAAGGTCAGCATACATCTTCAGTCACTATTCTGCCCTTCATAGCATATTCTGGAAGTTTATATTATAAAGTGTCCACATGCAGGTAGAGACAACAGCCTGAAATATCCACAGTCTCTGTCACTTCACTTACGAATTCCAATTCCAGTAGGGTATAAAAAGTTATTTATTCAGCTAGCAAAAGTTAGCGCTTTCACCAAAAAGGCTTTCTCAAACTACAAAGCTGCCATTGAAACACATCATTTAAATATATAAAAGACAAAGCTGATAGGTTCAAAGTTAATTAATTAAATATGCTAAATACTGCATCATTGATTCATTTAAAATGATATACATTCATTATAACTTATACATGCATAGAGTCACAATCCACACTAAAACATTTGAAACATACAGTACCCTAAATATATAAAAAATATATAAAAACATATAAAGAATATATAAAAACATGTGATAAATAAAACTAATGCCTAAAAGTCTTCTCTTTTTTAGAAGTGGTTTCACTTGTTTTTATCATTTAGTCCAGGCTTCTTATCTGCTCTCAGCCTGACTATCCATCTAAGCTCAGTCTCTTGTAAATGAGCATCTACATCCCCACCTCTAACATCTGATAGGACATGTTGCATGACACTAAAAACAAAATAATGTTCAGCACCCATACTTTTAACATGTTTACAAGTGCGTTATGTTCGGACCCAATCCTAATACTATAAACATGTTCCTGATGCTGCCTAAGCTGTCTGCACGTCTTACCTACATAGAAAGACGTGCATGAGATGCACCGGGCTAAATACACCACATTTGTAGTTGTACAGAATGTGTTGGTCCTAAATTCATAGACTATCCCAGTAATGGGGTGTGTGAAGGTCAAACCTAAATCCACATACTTGCATTGATTGCATTTACCACATGGCTGAGTGTTAAAACTACCATTCCTTATATTCAACATCCTGCGAACCGATCTATCACAGAGTTTATTCTTAATATTCTGTTTGTTCTTATATATATAACTGGGATCCTGTCCCACTACACTGGATAACTCTTCATCCAACTTCAAAACGTCCCAGTGTTTCCTCACTACCCCTCTAATGATACTAACATCCCTGGTGAAATACATAGGGATCCTAAGAGGTTCTATTTTACCAATAGAACTGACAGGGTTAACACCCTTCCAATCAGAAAAATAAGGTTTAGCCAAACCTTCTCTTAGAGAGTTAACTAACTCAATATTCCTCTCCACATCCCTGGTAGCGTACTGTCTTTCCAAAAGCCTATTTTTAAGGGCCGACATCTCCAGAGAATAATCCATTGTACTAGGGTTTAAACGTGAAGCCCTCGTGGACTGCCCTTTCATTATGTTTTCAAAAACATACCTTGGATGCATACTCCGCCGATGTAACAGAGTGTTCCTAAAACATGGCTTTCTATGTATGGAAGTATTCAATAGGCCATTAGCAAGTCTATTAATACTAACATCTAAAAAAGGAAATACTTGACTTGGAATAATTCACTGTAAACTTAAGAAAATCTGTAAGACCATTAAGCTCTATCTTCCACAAACTGGATCAGGGATGCCTCACTACCTTTCCAAATTAGGAAGAGGTCATCTACAAATCTTCTATAATAGCCTACATTCTCACTAAAACCAGCCATGAGAAACAGTGATTCCACTTCCCAGTCAGCCATAACCAAATTGGCGTAGCTATGGGCACAAGATGTGCCCATAGCTACGTCATCCTTTTGTACAAAGATTTTGTCGTCGAAGACAAAAACATTATTTTCCAAGACTATCTCCATGAACAAGGCAATAATGTCTATGAATTCTTCATCAAAGTCAGAATTCCTCTTTATATAGCGTTGTAACCTCAGTACACCTTCAGTATTGGGAATGACTGTAAATAAACTTACCACATCTAGTGTTACAAGTATGTAAAATTCCTGGTCATCCAAAGTAGCCATATATTCATATAGGTCAACTAAAAATTGTTTGCTATCCCTTAATGTATACATATTGGAATCAACCAAAGGTCTAAGGTAAAATTCCAATAAGATGGAAAAGGGTTCAGTCAGCCATCCCTGTCCTGCGACAATAGGTCGCAATGGTGGATCAATCAAGGACTTATGAACCTTAGGCAGTCCTTTTATTTCTGGTAGGCATGGATTACTAACTTTTAAATACCTCAACAATGTATCTGGTAAAAGCTGATTCTGGTGCAAATCCTCAAGTGTATCATAAACTTGGAAAACTTTAATTCCTACTTCATTGAGACTAATAATATTATAAAATTCAGTGTTACTAAGCATTAGATTCATACTACATACATACTTGTCTATATCCATAACCACTATCGGCCCCCCCTTATCTGCTGGTCTGATAACTATTGACTCCTCATTTCTAAGATCATTCAAAGCCTTCCTTTGTAAGTACGTTAAGTTATACTTCCCTAAATCATCACTAACTGCTGTTCCATCATAAGCTCCAAAGTCCAATTTCAACTGTGCTTTCCTAACAAACATCTTGATATCCAATATAGAATCTGTGACATCACTGTCACAGGTAGGTAACTCAGGCCTTTATTCAGTACTTCTTCTTGATATGTACTTAACAATCTATCAGACAAATTAACTACTAACGATCCCCTACTTTTTCCCACATCTTCTTCAAGGTTGGCCCCGTATGCTCCCCTCCCGACCCTTTGCGTTTGTTCCTCCCTCTGCTCTGTGACCTCCGTCTCCCTTTTTTGCCCTAATAGTTTATACATGCCTGTGCTGCACCCCCTGCTGGATACTTTTTCTAAATTGGTTGAAGATGATTTATATAAGTATTACAGTGAGAAGAAGAAGTATGGATCTAGGTCTAAGAAGTATAACTTAACATACTTACAAAGGAAGGCTTTGAATGATCTTAGAAATGAGGAGTCAATAGTTCTCAGACCAGCAGATAAGGGGGGACCGATAGTGGTTATGGATACAGACAAGTATGTATGTAGTATGAATCTAATGCTTAGTAACACTGAATTTTATAATATTATTAGTCTCAATGAAGTAGGAATTAAAGTTTTCCAAGTTTATGATACACTTGAGGATTTGCACCAGAATCAGCTTTTACCAGATACATTGTTGAGGTATTTAAAAGTTAGTAATCCATGCCTACCAGAAATAAAAGGACTGCCTAAGGTTCATAAGTCCTTGATTGATCCACCATTGCGACCTATTGTCGCAGGACAGGGATGGCTGACTGAACCCTTTTCCATCTTATTGGAATTTTACCTTAGACCTTTGGTTGATTCCAATATGTATACATTAAGGGATAGCAAACAATTTTTAGTTGACCTATATGAATATATGGCTACTTTGGATGACCAGGAATTTTACATACTTGTAACACTAGATGTGGTAAGTTTATTTACAGTCATTCCCAGTACTGAAGGTGTACTGAGGTTACAACGCTATATAAAGAGGAATTCTGACTTTGATGAAGAATTCATAGACATTATTGCCTTGTTCATGGAGATAGTCTTGAAAATAATGTTTTGTCTTCGACAAAATCTTTGTACAAAAGGATGGTGTAGCTATGGGCACATCTTGTGCCAATAGCTACGCCAATTTGGTTATGGCTGACTGGGAAGTGGAATCACTGTTTCTCATGGCTGGTTTTAGTGAGAATGTAGGCTATTATAGAAGATTTGTAGATGACCTCTTCCTAATTTGGAAAGGTAGTGAGGCATCCCTGATCCAGTTTGTGGAAGAGCTTAATGGTCTTACAGATTTTCTTAAGTTTACAGTGAATTATTCCAAGTCAAGTATTTCATTTTTAGATGTTAGTATTAATAGACTTGCTAATGGCCTATTGAATACTTCCATACATAGAAAGCCATGTTTTAGGAACACTCTGTTACATCGGCGGAGTATGCATCCAAGGTATGTTTTTGAAAACATAATGAAAGGGCAGTCCATGAGGGCTTCACGTTTAAACCCTAGTACAATGGATTATTCTCTGGAGATGTCTGCCCTTAAAAATAGGCTTTTGGAAAGACAGTACGCCACCAGGGATGTGGAGAGGAATATTGAGTTAGTTAACTCTCTAAGAGAAGGTTTGGCTAAACCTTATTTTTCTGATTGGAAGGGTGTTAACCCTGTCAGTTCTATTAGTAAAATAGAACCTCTTAGGATCCCTATGCATTTCACCAGGGATGTTAATATCATTAGAGGGGTAGTGAGGAAACACTGGGACGTTTTGAAGTTGGATGAAGAGTTATCCAGTGTAGTGGGACAGGATCCCAGTTATACATATAAGAACAAACAGAATATTAAGAATAAACTCTGTGATAGATCGGTTTGCAGGATGTTGAATATAAGGAATGGTAGTTTTAACACTCAGCCATGTGGTAAATGCAATCAATGCAAGTATGTGGATTTAGGTTTGACCTTTACACACCCCATTACTGGGATAGTCTATGAATTTAGGACCAACACATTCTGTACAACTACAAATGTGGTGTATTTAGCCCGGTGCATCTCATGCACGTCTTTCTATGTAGGTAAGACGTGCAGACAGCTTAGGGAGCGCATCAGGGAACATGTTTATAGTATTAGGATTGGGTCCGAACTTAACGCACTTGCGAAACATGTTAAAAGTATGGGTGCTGAACATTATTTTGTTTTTAATGTCATGCAACATGTCCTATCAGATATTAGAGGTGGGGATGTAGATGCTCATTTACAAGAGGCTGAGCTTAGATGGATAGTCAGGCTGAGAGCAGATAAGAAGCCTGTACTAAATGATAAAACACAAGTGAAACCACTTCTAAAAAAGAGAAGACTTTTTAGGCATTAGTTTTATTTATCACGTTTTTTATATATTCTTTATATGTTTTTTATATATTCTTTATATATTTAGGGTACTGTATGTTTTTAAATGTTTTAATGTGGATTGTGATTCTATGCATGTATAAATGAATGTATATCATTTTAAATGAATCAATGATGCAGTATTTAGCATGTTTAATTAATTAACTTTGAACCTATCAGCTTTGTCTTTTATATATTTAAATGATGTGTTTCAATGGCAGCTTTGTAGTTTGAGAAAGCCTTTTTGGTGAAAGCGCTAACTTTTTCTAGCTGAATAAATAACTTTTTATACCCTACTGGGATTGGAATTCGTAATTGAAGTGACAGAGACTGTGGATATTTCAGGCTGTTGTCTCTACCTGCATGTGGACACTTTATATTTTATCAGTATTTTTATACTTGGATGCAGGAGAGTTAATCCCTTTATTGGTTTGCTGTGCTTTGATTTGTTAAGTTTATATTATAGTTGCATAATTTTAGCATTTATTGATCTGTTGCTGCCAACTAGTGGCCTTTTATTTTTTAAGAGTTAGAATAACTTGTTTACAGCATTATAGCAACTCTCAGGAAGGGATGTAACTCAGTCAGGAAGCAGCTTCTTTTTACTTCTAGCCCTTATGGAGTGCAGACACAACCTTCTTTCCTCAGGCCCAGGTAATCGCATCGCATGTGAGTAATTTGTATGCTGTAATTCTTCTGTACCTAGTGTGCTGTATATAGTTGTACATATACTGATATGTGGATATGTGTACTGTGTTGCAGTTTTACAGTATTAAGGTTAAGGAATCTCAGTAAAGCTACAAGAAACTCTGGTTCTTTCACTTACTGGATTTTCTTAAAGTATTAAGTTGTCCATTTAGCTGTACTACGC
Organism: Protopterus annectens; assembly: GCF_019279795.1. Lineage (NCBI taxonomy): Eukaryota > Metazoa > Chordata > Ceratodontiformes > Protopteridae > Protopterus > Protopterus annectens. The sequence goes on from NC_056731.1 coordinate 512,020,157, forward strand.
ATTGCACAGTGCTGCGAGAATGTAACTGCTACAAATAGAAACAGGTCCAAATAAGCTGTTTGTTAGTTTCAAGAAACATTACTCAGAAAACAATAAAACTGCAACAGAAGTACACCACATGCTTACTTTATCAAATTCTCAGTTTTGGTGGATACTATTTTGATTAGAACGTAAACACTTCTTATAGCAAAGTTTATTTTAACATACAAATCTGCTCAAAAATCAAAGGTTACGTAACAATACTTAAGCTAATAATATAATTATATGAAGCTAATGAGCTCTGATAATCATCAACTTTTTTTATCTTAATATGATCAAAATTCATGATGTACAAATTGATATCTTTTCTTATCTAACGAGTATATAAATAGCAATTGTGCATGAGTGAATTCACAATGATTTACTAGATATCCAAATACTGGATAAGGATTGCAAAATAATAAAAAAAACTATTTACATAACGGCAAGTCTTAAATACTGTTTTGTATATTTACCATCAACTGTTTTAATATCTTTGCTTAATATTACCTGCAAATAACAAGTCAATGATAAATGTAATACTACTAATTTGCCAGCACTATATCAAGTTTATTCTATCATTTCTTTTGCATAAGCTAGCCAAGATCCCCAATATATTTTATAAGTAGACATATTCCACAGGCTTATTAGCCTCCTTTCTTTATGTGCTATTTCTCTGCATGCTATTTCATTCAATTGTTGTTGTTTAAGTTTAGCAATATTTGGTACATTTTCCAGTGATGAGTAATGTATTTCTTAACTACCAGAAGCATCAAAGCTAATAATCGGGTATTTGAAGAAAATAATACTGTGACCATGTTTACCATGGGCCAATAGTCAAGGAGTCTCAGTTATCACCACTGACACTAGTGAGAGGCAGTCACTAAAAACAGGACAGGATGTACACAGTATTTTAAATGCAGCTCTCTGCATTCAACAAAATTTCCCCCCAAGAGCACATAAGGAACATGCTCCACTGGGACTGGACTCTCCGTCTCTCCAGATCCCAAACAAGACCCACCTTGAAGCATTGTGTCCCAGTTCCAAGTATCTCATTTTTCACACACACACACACACACACACACACACACACACACACACACACACACACACACACACACACACACATGCGCACCTAGGAAAGGCTGGCACAGATTCACCACCCGTGACCCCTTTCTCCAGATTACAGGGTAATTGCCACCAGCCAAATACTCTAAGGCTCTTACAAGGGGTAACCAATTATACTTTGTCAAATTAATACAGATATGAATGGTAGCGTGTGACCGAAGCAGTAAGGCTTTTCAGAGTAGCCACAGTGACACTGAAATAAGCACAGATACTCTCACGATATTAAACATATTCACTAAAAGACCAGCCACAATGAAAATGTATAAAATATTTAATAATGGATAATAAAAATAGAAAACATGAAAATACTTAATATTTAGTTACAATAAACATCAGAGTTTTCAGCCACAGGAAATATAAAATAACACAGTTGGATAGGATGTCACATGCAGAAAAGAAATAATACTAAACTAATCTCATGGTACTTTTCCTAACTAAACTAAAGAGAAACTGTCCCTAGTTAACTCATTTAGTAATGCAAGGCAAGATGTACTGCTGAGATGTTCAGTTCCACATGGCAAGATGAGATACTACACACTAACTGAACTGTGCAACTAACAACTACTGAACAACTGAAATGTAATAACTGACATAGATCTTTTATATATCAGATTCCAATGAAAAACAAAAACAAACTGCTGCTGCCAGAGTTTCGTCCTTCAGCTAGTTATAGAATTATATCACATCTAGTCACCTGACTATGGAAAAGTTCACATTCAGATAAGATTCTGTTGCAGAATTGTTTTAACATATGCAACTTTTACAAATACATTTTAATGCAAGTATTTGTACAAATTAATGTGACAGTCAAATGATATAAGATTATTTACAAAACTTCAGCCAGCCATGCTGGCATATGTCACACATCATCACAAATACCATCTTGTCTTGCCATCCCAAGAGTTAATTTTGTTCTGTAAAACCTGAGTTATGAGAACTGCCACTTGTGTTGAAATGCCTTTAACCCGTGACATATGCAGAATATATACAGCCAGTTTACCCATTCCCCTGTTAAACATCTCCAGCAGTTACTATCAGCTCCTGGATAGAGCCTACTAAATCTTGTTGGTGTATAAAAATATTTGTGGAGACATTTACAGCCAAAACCTTTAACTATCTCTAACTTAGTAATATGTGGCATTTGACTAAACTGTTGAAACCATGATTCTTTCCCATGTCTATTTGATTCTTAACACTAAAGTGTGCTTAGTGACCATTAGCACATGGCAATATTTTAAGACTAGAATCATCAAATTAATTATGTCTACCTCTCCAATATCTTGTTTTTGGAATCTTGGCAGAAATCTCATTTTATTAATCAGACCATAATAAATAACTTGGACATTTTGTTAGATCATACTTTTGTTATGCAATTTACCATGATAGTAGGGCATTGCCTGACATAAATTGGTACCAGTATTTTATTCTAGTTTTCCCTCTTGCCCAATTCACCTCCACATCAGGTACTTCCTCCAGCTATATTGCTTCCTATTTGTACCAATATTTCCTCTATTTCCCCTTAAAGGATGTAACTTCCAAATATTACCTAACACTGTAATTGCTGATTGGACTGTTAGAGGGATATCATTGAAAAAATATTGTATCAAAAAGATAACTGTCTAATCAAGCCCTGAAGGCAGGGCTACCAAACCAGGATCTAAACACTAAAGGTGGAAGAGTGTTCATATTCACCAAGAATATTCACACCTCCTGGCTAGTTGCCCAACATAATGCATCCGAAATTCTCCAGGTGCAACTAACACTAGGTAAGACTGCAATCCAAATTGCACCTTGCTACAGATCCCCCACCATGCCCCAAGATTCTCACTACACCTTTCTAAACACACTGGAAAATATTAAGATACAACCAAACACCCTGATACTGGGTGATTTCAACTACCCTGCCATTAACTGGGAAAAGTACTCATGTACCAACACCTTTGCCCAACGGTTCGTGGAATTCATAAATTCCAACGCCCTGGATAAACTAATCCATAGTCCCACCAGGAGCTCCATTATCCTGCACCTGGTCATTACCAACATGGGAAATCGATGCTCCACATTAGTGGTCACCCCCTTGTTGATTAGGTCTGACCATAAACTAATCACCTTTGACATCCACATCCCAGCCCCACTCCCCAGTAAGGAAATATATGTAAAAAACTTCTCCAAGGCCAACTTCATGCTACTCAAGTCAGAAGTGACAAACTTCATGACACCCATGCAGACGGGAACTGAAAGTTCGACTGCTGAATCCTACATTAAAGCACTGTACGAGCACATCCAGTTGAATCGTGCCATCCCAAATTGAACCAAGACACTGTCCTCCAAAAAAAGGAAGCCAATCTGGTAGTCCCCTGTCATAAACAAACTATACAACAGAAGGAAGAAACTGTTGCAGAAAAGAGGAAAATCCCAGGATGCAAAACCAGCCTCAGTAAGAAGCTGAGATCCCTCATAAAATCCTCCAGAGCTAGTTATGAAAATAAAATTGCCAAAGATTCCAAAGACAACCACAAGGCATTCTATAGCTATGTCAATAATCTAAATGGCAACGCTCAGATTTGCTCTGAGCTACAACAGAATGGCATTAAATATACTGATCCCAAGGACATTGTCAATATCCTGGCAGATCAATTCAGTGCCAACTTCACCCCCCTCTCACCCCCTAAAGGGCCCATCTCAATACAGAAAGATTGCCAAATTCCGGTAATCACGGCCACACAGGTAAAACCCACACTCTCCAAAGCTAAGAGTACAGCATTCATGGGACCAGAGGACATCCTGGGATGTGTACTACAAGAACTACAAAATGAACTGACACCTCACCTAAGTGTCATGTTTAATCATAGCCTCACCTCAGGCTTCATGCCCACTGAGTGACGCACAGCTACAGTTATCACACTCCACAAGGGGGGATCCACCTTGGATCCTGGGAACTACCGTCCCATCAGTCTGATGAGCCTGATCTGCAGGGCCATGGAACGTATTATCATGGAACTTATAAACAAAGACAATGGCAACCTTCAAACACTGGACCCTACCCAGTTTGGGTTTGTGAAAGGCCGATTGTGTCTCCTGAACCTGACTGACTTCTTCAAATCAGTCTCCAGAGCCATGGATGAGGGTAAGGCAGTCCACACAGCCTATCTGGACCTCACCAAGGCCTTCAACACCATCCCCCACTCTGGAATCATAGATAAACTTACTAAGCTGGGCATAAATCCCTACATCACTCGATGGGTTGCCAACTGGCTTACTGACAGAACCCACACTGTAAAAGTAGCCGACTCCAAATCCAGCTCCAGACAAGTGGCAAGTGGAGTACCTCAGGGTTTAGTCCTGGAACCACTCATGTTTGGCATCTACTTCTCTGAAGTACAGACCAACACTGAGGGACTCTGGCTAACAAAGTTCACAGATGACTGCAAACTGGGAGCCATTACTGAATCCCCAAATAACGTGGATATTCTATAAAAAGGTCTTACAGAAACAGATACTTGGTGCCAGAGCCATGGGCTCAAGCTCAATGCCAAGAAGTGTATACTTATCCCCTTTGGGAAAAAATCATGTACCCATGAATTACCACATAGGTGGCAGTACACTAAACACCAAAAGTGTAATAAGAGACTTAGGAACACAGGTGGACAGTGGTCTCACCTTCGATAATCACATTGTCACAAGAGTCAAGAAATCCTTCTATGTGGCACACCTCATTACTAAGGGCTTTTCATCCAGAAAAAAGGAGGTCATTGTCCCACTGTACTCATCCCTCATTAGACCCATCATAGAGTACAATGCCACATCTGGTATGTACCTCACAAGACATCTGCAACAACTGGAAAGGCAGCAGAAACACCTCACTAAAAGAATCACAGGCCTAAAGCAGATGCCCTATGCTGGCTGACTAAAAAAAACTCCAGCTATACTCTGTCACATATCGTCTACTCAGAGATAATCTCTGCTTAACATACAAGACCATGTCAAACCCAAAGCTGTTGGACATGTTACACTTAAAGAAATCCCAATCCATCGGGGCCACATGCTCCAGGGGACCTAAACTTTGTCATCACAATGAACAAAATATGCTGGAGGGATAGGTTACTGACCCAGAGACTCCCCATACTCTAGAATAGACTGCCCATACATGTCCAGTAGAGTGCCTCCTTGGCTTTCTTCAAAAGGAACCTTGATGATGGATGGGAGATAAGAAATTTACCTCGGGGATCACATCAGTCACCCTGCTAGACAGGGGTTCAGGGAAGAAAATATTGTGGGAAGAAATAGCCAGGGAATTGTTATGGCTAGGCTTATATAGGCCCTAGGGCTGATAGCCTAGTACCAACCTATGAACCTATGAGTATTCATGTGCCTATCACTGAGATGCTGAATTATAAGATGAGAGCTGAATTTTAGTTAAGATAGCAAGCACAATTACGTAGCAGTAGAGTTACATGTTAGGGGCCCTAAGTTCTTCCAGTCATGTTGGAATTTCAATTTTATCCCAGACAGCTCTAGGTTGAGCACCTTCTTATTTCAACTCTTTCATGTTTCTTTTAATCTTTAACGTCAACTGAGGACTTGGTGGGGAACCTAAGGTCTGCATGTTGTATACTAGTAGTGGAAGGACAAACCAATTTATTACTTGGACTTTCTGATCTAAGTCTAGCACTAATATTTCCATTGATTTGGAAATGGTTATTCATTTTTGTTAGTGTATCTTGGTATGTGATTTCAATAGTTTTCTGGGCCAAGCTGGCAACCCATATTCCCAAATACTTTAGTAAGTCTTGAGTTCTTAGGAGCAGATACTTTTCAAGGAGTTTCTAAGTATCATTGAGGTTCACTGATATCATTGTAGTCTTAGTGACATGCACTTAATAGCCTAAGAGGGTTTAAAAGTTCTGTAATGTAGAAAACAGCAGTGGCAAATCCTGGTCTAATTTGTTAAAGTCAATAGTACATCATCAGCAAAGAGTGAGAGTTTTGTTAAAGCCCCCTTATTGGAAGTCCTCTAACTTCCTGAGCCAATGGTTCTAAGTATAAGGCAAAGAAAAGAGGAGAAAGGAGACAGTCTTTTTCCCCTCTTCAAAAAGAATGGATCAGACAGACCTGCTGTGGTTTTTGACCACAGAAGTAGCCCCATTATAAATTCTTTGCATTAGCTTAATTAATTGGTTAGAAAAATTGATTCTTTCTAGTACAACATAAGTATAAGCCCAGTCAACCATATTGAATGCCTTCTCTGCATCCAGGCTTAATAATATAATATTTGTCATCCCCTTGCCCCCCCCCCCCACATACACACACAGAAACCCACATTGGTCCCTGTGGACAATAGCAAGTAACATTGTGGACAACTTGCGAATCATAGATAGCCATAAACACTTTATAATCATTATTAAGAATTGTAATTGGCTGCTACGATTCTGGGAGTGATGGATGTTCCCTGCTCTTAATATGGCTACTGCAACTGCTTTAGTCTGGTGGAGGGGAACCTTGGAATATTTGATTTATTAAAGTGAGTCAAATTCCTATTAGACCCCCTGCAAAATGTTTCCACATCTCATCTGGGAGCCCATCCGAGCCTGGGGACTTATCTGAGGCCAACAAACTTAGCATGTCTTCAAGTTATTCTTTTATAATATCCACTGTTAGTTTAAGCTTTAATAAACCATTTAGATTGGGTAAATCTATTGATGAAAGATAATTTTTAATTTCAACAACCATGTGCAAGGTAGTATGTGGTGCACTACAGTCTATAATAATACTGCCTAAATTATTTTAATATCTTGCTGCCAGACACACTCTTCCTGATCCCATATTTTAGTAATCATTCTAGAACTTGTTATTTACTGTGAGCATTACCAGTGATCTAGAGGATTGAGCAAAGAAAATAATTCTAAGGGCTTGTTTCTTAAATATCATCTTCTAGTGAGTTTTGTAGTTCTGATCTAAATTGCTTCATTCTATCTTTTTCATGGTCTAGCAAGGGTCAGGACTTAGAAAAGTGTCTCATATGTTGTCTTGTTAGATCATCCTTGTATTTTGATAAAAATTATCTCTTATTAGTAATCTAAACTTGTTTTTAAAATATCCCATTCTGTTTGATTAATACATGACATATTCTTGCAAATTATTTCATTATATCAATTAGCTAAATCGTGGAATTAGGGTTCTTTAAAGGATAAGTTGTAAACCACCATTGTCTAGGTATATTATAAGGTTCACTTTTGACAGAGTAAGCCTAATTAGATAATGGTCTGACAGTTTAATTGGGCAGGTTTAAAGGGAATACATTAGGCACCCTTAAAATAGTATAAATTAACCAAAATGATTAACTGTTGATCTAATTTTCCTCTGACAGCAGAGTATCCTTCTGCCTGATTGTTTGCCTGAAAAACTACTTGAAATTAAAGTGATGGAGAGAATTGCAGAATGAGCACTCTCCTTCTCCTCCTCCTCTCACCTGGATATGTCAAGTGTTCATCTAATGGGAGAGACATCTAACCTTCATCATCTAAATGTATTTCCTGCAATGCTTTGACATTCACTCATAATGAAGATTCTAACTTTCTCTTTATCAAACGTTGAAGACTACTGACATTCCAAAATAAAATGAACCAGGCTGCTCCTATTTATGAATATATGTGCTAAATATAAGGAAGATGAAAAATTTGCCCCCAAGTGTTATACCCATCCTAAGGCAGGATGCCACAGACATTTGATAAAAGTGTCATATGGTGCAGGCTATGCTATTAAACCCCAATGAAAATGCACTGACAAGTGTGTCTGATACCTTTCTATTTATGTGCAGAGTTAGCTTGCCAGATTCAAAATAAACAATTTGAAACCAAACAAAAACAAAGAAAAAACATTTTGCAATAGACAGCCAGCGTAACAAACATATTTACAAGTTATTGCCTTTAATATTTCTTTCCAAGGAGGGAGTGTAGCTGCTATGTAACAAAAATGGTCAGAGACACTTGTGCTCTTCTCCCTTCAAATGTTCTTAGCTTTAATAATTAATTCTAGGATATATTTTATTTGTGTGAGTGTCTCATGTTTATTCCAATCCCTAAAAAGACAAGGGCTTCCAGTCTGCCAGTGCAGCCCACACTTCCAGAGTTAAAGCCTTAGACGTAAGATGTGTACTACACAACAGTTGATAGGATGCTTCTTTCACCTCTGGGGCTGAAGCAGCTACTGAGAACCCCCTCATAAAATAAGAAAATGACAACAAATCTTAAGCTGTCCTGTTTCTGACAGAATAAAACAGTTTATCAGTCTCCCTACCTCTTTTCAGAAATTAGTGTAAGCAAAAGAAAGCAACAGTATGCCATTAAATTACATTAACCAGTCAAAATTAACATTTTCCTAAGCAGGCCCCATAAGGACCTTCTATCAAGGTAATGTTGCCCTTTCTAACCAAAGATAATGAAATGATTAAGGAACTTCTTAGATTGTCAATGTAGTTTGGTTTCACTGGACTCCTGGTGTCTTTTTGGTCACTTTCATTAGCGATGACTGAATTTTAAAAAGTAGAAAGAGGTTATTAGGACCCAGAGATCTTGACACTGAAGCACTATGGTCCACAGGGTTTCATTCATGTGCCGCAAAGGAGCCTACTATTGTTCTTGAGATATCTGCTGCATGCTACCTTAAGGCTATTCTTTCTTTTCATGATCCAAAAATGACCTTCAGAAGTGCAAGATATGCTAATATAAATTTTAAACAGCTTACATTGCCTCATTAGTGGTATAAATCTTGTCCTTTATTGGCATGTAGAGACTGAATAGTCCTGCTCCACATATATTTGTATTTCATCCCATCTTTTCTTCTTCTTTCGGCTTTTTCCCGGTTAGGGGTCACCACAGAGGATCACCGTCCACTCGTGATTGGCAGTGGAGTTTTTATGGTGTCGAGTTGCCAGCCCGGCACCCAACCTTCCACAGAAGGCACACCCACACACGCACTCACACCTAGGGCCAATTTAGTGTGTCCAATCCACCTACAGCATGTCTTTGGGATTTCATCCCATAAGAGTCTATTAGTGGGTTTCCAAAATTGTGATAGAGGTGTTTTGTTCTGTACAAAAGTTTCAAAACAAGATATAATGTGTCTTGGCAGGGCTTTAGGGTTAATTTGAAGTCAACAGGCTGCCTGATATGCCCTTCCAGTCCTTATATTAGTCTAGTTTGCAAACATTTGCCTGACTAAATTGATACAGTCCCTTTCTTCCACATGTTCATGAACTTCCACCAATCTAATATTCTTTCACCTGTTCTGGTCTTCCATCTCAACCAAACAAGCTTTCAGATATTCTTGCCTGGCTTCCATGGCTCACAGCCAGTCCTCATGTTCTACATTTTCATCATTTGGATACTGAATAGCATGAGATTGTATATTCAGTGTTTGGGTTATCAACATTACATTTTCTTATGTTGTAAGCGAGTATGTCTGCACTGTGGCTTTGACCTCCATTATTTTCTGCCTATCCTCTGCACTGGTTGGAAATCTCACTTTCAACAGGTTTTCCCTCACTTTATTTTCATTGATTTTCCAGACTATGTAATTGTTTGCCAGTTTAAACTAATGTTTGTGATCATTATCTATATAATAGGAGGCTTTTTCACAATAAGATAATGGGGTGAGAAGAGCACTTAGGAAAAGGTGATCACAGCTTGGATGGCATACCAGATGTTATAAGCTGTTATTTAATATACTCCTTTCTGTCAGCTCTCTGTTTAAACTCATTTATTTTGTATTTTGTATTTTCTTTGTGTAAGTTGAAAGCTGCTTGTATATTTCATTTTATAAAGTGCCACTTTAATTGTATTTATTTCAAATAAAGATTTTCTTTATTCAAATTTAAGATCTGTGACTGGTGATTTTTTATCATTAGTTTAAGGAGCACCAATAATTTCTGGATTTTGCCTTTCAGAGAGTTTCACTTCATGCTGATGCTACCGTAGTTAGCAGTTTGCTTATGAACATGTAAATAGTACTTCTTTTGATATGTAAGTGTGGGGATTGAATATCTTGTTGCAGCCTTACCATAAAGAAAAGGAAGGGAGTGTTAGTGTTGATACTGGAGAGAAACCATTAACTTCATGGAAAATATTGTTTGCATGTTTCTATGCATAGTTATCTTTATCAGATTTTAGTTACAGTTGTTGGGCAAACTATAGAAGGCTATGGGTTTACTCTGAAGTGGGAAAATCCCGAGGAACAAGTCATTACACCTCTGATCTGTAGTTGTACAGTGTAAAGCTTATTTGAGTGTTTCAGGCGTAAGCTACCACATTTACCTCGGCCAAGGTAAGTCATTACATTGGCTCTTAAGGCCAATCATCACTCAAGTATAAACTAATGTCAGTGCTATACCTCATTATACCATAGCACCTATCTGTTATACATCATTTGATGGCAGAAACATACCTGTTCATCACAGATTTTTATATATATATAACACTGATTTTTTTTTAATACTTAACAGTACAACAAAATATTTTACAAATACAAAAACAGAGAACCACAAAGTGCATAGTAGGTTAGGGACATGCAATTAGTTCTATGTTAAGGAATAAAATGTACAGTGTGAGAGCTTTTGCACCTAATATCAGATTTGTATGAATGCAAAAATGTATTTATTATTTATTGACATTTGTTGACTGGGAAAATCCTCTGGGCCAAAAGTCTCATTTTAAGTGGAGGCCCGGGGAGAAAAGCTCCAACAATTACAGACAATATTAAATTTCAGTTTATACATTGCAAATTGTATCAGTGTTAACAAAAGAAAATGTAAAAAAATAAAAATCTCCAGCAATTACAGACATTTTTAAATTTCAGATCAGACATTACTAATTGTAGCAGAGTCAGAAATGAAGAAAACATAGAAATAAGGCTGACATGCACCAATTAAAACTTTTAATCAGTATGCATTGGTCTAAGAAAATAATGTTCAAACATTACATTAAATATTTTATGGATAGTATAAGTTAAGTTAAATAGTAATAGAGGGGAAATGGAGGCTTACAGAAAGGAAAAAGACTGAGTTCTGAGAGGTAAAAAAGGAAATTGGTAGGGTAAGTATCAAAAGATAAATTAAGGTGGTTTGCTCATGACAGTATAATAGTGAAATGTTACACCTTATAGCTCAGAGAAAGACATACATGATTTGATAGGAATTTGATAGGCATTTATAGACATGTGCAACTTTGAAAAAATGGTGCATAATAATACTTCCTTCATAACTGGCATGGGATGGTTTATCATTGTGGATATGTTGGCATAATGGTTAAGGTCTTTGCCTCCCATACCCAAGCTACAAGGTTCAACTCTGGCCTCCGGCCAATGACTTATTGGAGTTTGCATGTTCTCCCTGAGTCTCTGTGTGGTTCTTCCCTCCTTTCAAAAAAAAATGCTGAATGTTTCCACCTCACACATACTCAAGAATGGAGCTGTGGGCAGACTCTAGATGGTGCCCTGTAATGGAAAGAGTTGTATAGACCATCCACTTTGAGCATCAACTGTGATGCACAGTATCCACAAGATAGGGGAACATGGATCACAGACTGCATGCAATGTTAGGACTATACACTCAATGCTGTAAAAATTGTCTTAATGATTCAATTGATAAGTAGGCCGGGGACCTGGCTTACTCTTACCTATGCCAGGGATCCATACTAACATTGGGAAGGGTGTATTTACTCCTATTAGCCAGTGTATGTCTGCTGTAAAGCCCAGCAGCCCTGGTTCAATAAGCTACTGGCCACCTGGTGGCTCTGGGATAGCAAAAGCTGTGATAAAACCAATTAATCTATGAAACGTGAACTAAGAATTACTACACTCAATGTAAGTTCACTGACAGGATGCAGCTTGGAAGAGGATGACATGATGGTAAGGAGGATGCTGGATATCCTGTACTCACACTCCATATCTAAATTAAGGAATGCCCTACCCTCCTCTATCACACAATTGGATTCCTTAAACAAATTTAAATGCACTTTAAAAAATCATTTCCTTAATGAATCAATATGTCCCTGTTTACAAAACCATAGACCACCTTAAGCTTTGTCTGTAATATATCAAGGTAGTTTGTCTCCCATATGTCAATAAAATCTGTCCTTGTGAATATTTGTATTTATTTTTATTTATTTAACATTTGTTAACCGGGAAAGTCCAACTTGGAACAAGGCCAATTTTCAGTGGAGGCCTGGAGAGAAATGCTCCAGATGCATGTGTTATATTTTTTTCTCATAATCTTATTATCTAATCATAATGGGTCATTGTTTTGACTTGCATCATAATTTGTTTAATAAGAAGGTACAATATGAACCCTATCCAGACTATGTAAATCTCTGCACTCTGTTACTAATCTGTAGAAAATCATATATGCCTTAGAACTGTATAAAAACTTTACACAGTGTTTTTTAATCTTTTCCAATTTATATGACAGCTTTGGATGTTGCTGTACACAGTATATAATATTGTCTTATATATTTCTTGGATTTGACAATGGAGTTTTCTCCCTGGCCTCCACTGAAAATGTTTTTTTGACACAGTGGACTGTCCCGGTCAACAAATGTCAATAAATAAATAATAAATATCCTATGTATCCAGGAGACAAGATGGAAGGGCAGTGTAGCAAAGTCACTTGGCTTGGGATTCAGAGTCTACTACATAGGAGGAGGAGGAAAAACTAGAAATGGTGAGGGGAATTGTAATAAGGGAGAGGTTTCATAAGATGGTATGTATGGAAGATGTCATGGGATGTCATTAGAATTAGTGATAGACTCATGGCAATCAGACACCAGTATAAGGATAGGGTAATATTCATAATCTCAGCCTATGCCCCATAGTAGGGTTGTGATAGTGAAGAAAAGCATGTATTCATACAGTAGTTTCAGGACCTACTACTGTATATAAAGCAGGACAACATGAATTGGTGTTGATAATGGGTGACTTGAATGCTCATATCAGGGTAAACAGAAAGGATATCATGGCTGCCTTTCCCTACAGGGGTGGGGGCAACATGAATAAAAAAGGAGAGGCCATTCTAAACTTCTCTCTGGCAAATGACTTGATGGTGGCAACATGTGTTTCATCAAGAGAGACAGTCACAAGATCACATACAAGAGTCCCTAACATACAACTCAGGTAGACTTCTTCCTAGTAAGGAAAGGACATTGGGGTAGAATCAGCAATTGCAAAGTCATACCAACTAAAACAGTCATCCAGTCACATAAGCCACTGGCTGCCACAGTCAGCTGCAAGCAGTGGTCAAATAAGGCTCTAAGGTCAACATAGAATATGCTGAAGATCTGGAAGTTGACCATAGACAAAGCACAATTCAAGGAAATGCTCAGGGCTTTAACACCTCAAGAAGAAGAGGAAATAGATAAAATTCAAGAATAATGGCAGCACCTGAAAACAATATGTTTGAGGAATATACAACAGATATGCGGATGGGCCAAATATGGAAATAAGGTACATATGGAGGGTTGGTGATGGAATGCAGAAATTCAGGAAGTCATCAAAGGAAAGAAGGAGTGCAGGAAAATTTGAGAGATAGAAAAGATGGACCAGGTTAAGACGGAATATTGGCTTGCTAACAAAGAGGCTAAGAGAACAGTTGCAATAACAAAAAAAAACAAGGAATTAGAGGCACTCTACCAGCTTCTGGAAAATGAATCAGTAGATGGGACAAAGAAACTCTATCAGATTGCAAGGCAATGACAGCAGGATAAAGAAGATAGTTAGACACCCTTTGTAATAGATGCCAGCCACAACCTGCTCACTGATCCACAGAAAATCAAAGGCAGATGAAAGGAGTGCTTTCAGCAGCTTCTGAAGGAAGAAAACCCCACAGAAGCTGTACTCCCCCAGACACCACCTACGATGAAAGAAGAGAAAGAGCCCATCTTAGAAGAAGTAAGAACAGCACTAAGGAAAATGAAGTCAGAGAAAGCAGCAGGCTCAGATGAGGTCCCAGCAGACATGATCAAGATGTTGGATGAGACAGAGGAGAAATGGCTCCTGAGAGTACTCATAGCAGTATGGAGAGAAAGACATACCCCAGATGATGAAAGAATAAGCATACTACTGCCAGTGTACAAGAACAAAGGAGATATTTGCGACTGCTGGCAATACAGAGGTATCAAACTCCTGTCACACTGCATGAAAGTCCTGGAGAGGGTAATTGATAAATGAATACAAAGAATAGTGGAAAATAAGATGAGAAACGAGCAGTTTGGATTCAGATCAGAATGCATCACAACTGACCCAATGTTTGCAGTGAGACATATAGTTGAGAAGAAGCTATAGATGAGGAAAGAGTCCAACTAAACATTCCTAGACTTAGAGAAAACATACGCCAAAGTCTCAAGAAAGCTGATTTAGGAAGTTCTGTGGTGGTGGTTTGAAGTCCCAGAAACATTGGTAGAATTAGTGCAAGCTACGTACAAGGACCCAATGACTTAAGTGCAAAGAGTGCTCATTCTTACAGAGGGGTTCCTGGTTGGAGTGGGTGTGCATCAAGATTCAGCTCTGAGCAATTGTTTTTTACACTAGTGATGGACTACATCAGCAAGTAGATTGGAGGGGACAGATCAACAAAGTTTCTTTGAAACGAGATAGAAGAGAAAATAGGGGAACCAGATAACAGCTTCAAGTATCTGGGAAGGATGGTTATAGAAAATGGAAGTCTAAATGAAGAGGTCAAAGCTAGAATCAGAGGGGCTGTAGCCAACTGGCACAGAGTGTCAGGGATAGTTTATGACAGAAGAATGACAAAGGAGCTGAAAAGTAAGGTGTACAAAACAGTGGTGTGTCCAGTACTACTTCTGGTACAAAAACCTGTGCAGGAAAGGCAGACCAGTTGAGGAAGCTAGAGGTGATGGAGGTGAAGTTTCCGAGATGGATGGTAGAATATACACTGTGGGACAGATGAAGAAATGAGGACATCAGAGCAGAAGGCACCATAGCTCCAATTGCTGAGAAGGTCAAAGAGAACAGCTTAAGTTTTTCAGCCACTTGTACAGAAAAACATAAGACAATCTGGTGAAGAAGATTTGGGACATATGGAAGAAGGCAAGATGAAACAAGGGCATCCAACAAAGAGATGGATGGATTGTGTGACAGAAGACCTGTGACAGTCAGATATGACTGTCGAACAAAGTAGGAGAATGGCATTGAATTGAGAGAGATGGTGACAGTTGACATGACACCTAGACCCCGTGTAGAAAATGGGATAAAGAGAGCTGATGATGATGATGAAAGCATCTGGCTACTACATGTAAAAATACTTTCCACTTCAAAAGTGATGGCCATTTTACTTGTGTAAAACATACTATAACTTTCTAAGTGGTTAGTTATGCATCATATGAGGCCCAATATAGAGTAGTCTTCATAAACATATCCATATTGGTGTCTTGGAATGGTTAACCCACAGTAAGACTTTCAATTTGATTAAATGGACAATCACAAATTTTAATTTTTGTATTGTGTTTAAATTGTATTTTAAAGGAGGCAATTGGGTCAACTGTTGCACATTGCATCTACTGTAGACAGGGCATACTCAGGCCCTGACAGTTATTTTTAATGATCTATATTTTCTGATTTAAGCCTCATTTCTAAACATACCAATCTAAACTTTACTTGCGATTGTGATAATTTCAAACAATCATTGTGTTTAATGAAAACAAAGGAAACTTCCACAAAAAAGTAATACAAAGTTTAACATTTATCCTGTACTCACTACTTTCCCATATTCTCTTGAAACTTGTTTATTTATTTACTTTTTTCAACCAGGTTAAAACCACTATAGAAGGCCTATTTACATGGCAGACCTGAGGTGGTATTCATACAAACTTGGGGAAATTTAGTCAGAACACCTCAGAACTTTTCTTACTCATCATCATTCTGGGTGGGACCCATTTTGGAGTAGCACTATTTGTTTCCATTATAGGCCCAGAGGCAGCCTGGAGAAATAGGGATGCAGATGGAGAGAAATGGTGGTAATGGAGTAGTGAAAGAAATAAAGGAGAAAGCAAATATTGAGACTGGAGAATGTTTGCAAAATTCTGAGGAACTGTTTCAAAGAAACCTGTTTGATGGAAATAACTCAGCAAATGATGGATATATAATTGCAACCCTCCACTTGTGAGGATTGTGGGATGATTTACCTAAATAAATGGTGGTACAGAGTGAGCCAGAATATGAAGAAGATGTTTCCTGGGGGAACATTATGGAGAAAATACAAGTGGAGGATGCAGACAATCCTGAAGAATGATATTGAGATGGAAAAGTAAACATCTTCTTCTTCTTTTGGCTTTTTTCTGGTTAGGGGTTGCCACAGTAGATCACTTGTCCGCTCATTATTGGCAGCAAAGATTTCATGTGTCGAGTTGGCAGCCCGGCATCCAACCTTCCATGGAAGGCATACCCACAAACACACACACCTAGGGCCAATTTAGATTTTCCAATCCACCTACTTTTTGGGGGATTTGGGAGGAGACCAGCGCACCTGGAGGAAACCCACGCAACCACAGGGAGGACATGCAGACTCCGCACAGGCATGATAAATTAAAAGAAGGCAAAAGTGGACTAGCAGAAAAGAAGGTAAAGAAAGTGAAAAACAGAAGGACATGGTAAAGATTCAAAGTAAAGAAGACAAAGAAATGGGCAGGTATGAAGTGTGGGGCAATTGAATAGCTCTGTTGGGTGTAAAAACAAATGAGGTAAGAGCATTTATTCTTATTAGCAAATAAACATTTTGTGACATTATATTTAAGATTGTTTTTTCAATGGAAGATTTTTTTGGAGAATATGAAAAAAGAAAGACTGTTACCCATTAAATGTTTATGTGATAAAAGCATTTAACATGGAAAAGAAAAATAAGATTCATGTACACTTCTGAACAGAGGTAGAAAGAAAGACTTTGAAAGGACATTTGAAAGCTTTAAATGTACTGGAAATTGCAAACATTTATGACAAAAGGGGGTTTATGGACTGGTGACTGAGATTGTAATATTATGTTAAAAATAGAAAGAGGGGAAAAAAGTACATATACCAAGCATAATACATTTGAAGTGGAAGAGGAGTGTTGTAAAATAATGGGGGCAACCCAAAACATTTTTTTGTGGAAAGAAGGTCATTTGATAAGTAACTGCGACAAAATCAAATATTATATTTGTACGTAAATGGGACATGATGCAAAAAAAGTGTAAATTGAAATGCTATAAATGTATTAAACTTGGACATTTATGGATGGATTGCAAAAATGAAAATAACAGTAAGGAAAAAGAAAAAGAGAAGAAAATAAACAAAGAGAAGAAATTTTGGAAGTAGTAGAAATAGAAGAAAAATTGGATGAGAAAAAAATAAGAAAAAGGGTGTAGAAGAAGTTTCTGAAATAAGTGATGAAGAAGACATAAACTGGGGGCAAGTAAAAAGGAAAAAAGAATTCTATTGGTAAAAGGGTAAATGACAGAAAAATAATAAATTTGAAGGGATAAGCACAAAAGAGAAAAGAAAGGAAATGGATGAAAAAGAATATCTACAGCTAAAGATTGGGGGTTGATACAATGGTTAAGGTGTTTGACTCATAGACACAAAGTCTGATTCTCACCTTTGAGAAGGAAATTTGATTAGGCTTAGAATAGCCTATCAAAAAGCTCGTCCAGTAGTTAGCTATGAATTTAGGAAACCATGAATCTGAGGAAAAGGGAAAATGAAAGTTTTAGAGTGCTTTCTGTAAATGTGAGTAGTATTAAGAATATAATAAGTAGAATAGGAATTTTTGAGTGGTATAATACACATGATGCTGATGTAATTATACTAGAAGACACAAGATTTTCAACAAATGAAAGATTACAAACAGTGACACTATGGGGAGGAAAGATAATCTGGAATTTGGGAAATGAGAGATGTTCTGGAATAGCCATATTCTGTAGACATACAGTAAAGTTATTAAATGTAACTTTAGCAAAAATGGGAAGATTAACAATTGTAGATGTATAATGAAATGAGCAAGTCTATATAATTATAACATTATATGCTTATACTAACTGTAAAGAAAGGGAAAGCTCATTTCATCAGATTTTAGACTGTGTAGTAAAAAATACAAATATAATTACAGGAGATTTTAATTGTGATTTAAGATGCAAGCAGAAAAAAAGGAAATGATAAAAGAAGAATTTTAGAAGTTATAAGATGTGGCAAGTTAAAACTTTGGGACAACAATTCACAGAGTTACAAAACAGGTAAGTACAGAACTGAGACAGATTATTTTATAGTATCAGAATGTTTAGTTATAGGAGAAGGGGAGGTAGATGAAATAGAGTTTTCTGATCATCTTGCAATATGGCTTGAGATAAAAGAAAACAAGGAATATATAAAAATAGGAAAATGAATAAAGAGGATAAATGAGAAAGCATTGAATGAAGAAGGAAAGAGATTAGTAATACAGTTATGGAACAATCATATTACTATGAGAACATTTTTAAAAAATGTTCTGAATGGTGGGTAATATTTAAGTAAAGATATAAAAAAATTTAAAGTAGTAATATGATGTGGGAAAAGTAGAGAAAGAAAAATATAAAAGGACATGATGCACTGGA
This sequence comes from Protopterus annectens, assembly GCF_019279795.1. NCBI lineage: Eukaryota > Metazoa > Chordata > Ceratodontiformes > Protopteridae > Protopterus > Protopterus annectens. The sequence goes on from NC_056731.1 coordinate 512,038,927, forward strand.
ATATTTGGAACATAATGATAGAAAGTACTTTAACAAAGAAAAATAAATATATGTAAGAAATCAAGGAAAATACAAGAATTGTTATATAAGCAAAGATATTTTGTACAAGAAAAAATAGAAAATGTAGTGTGTTACTTAAGCAGATTAGTAAAGGAAGATGTAGCATACTGAAAGAAATAAACAATGTAATAGGAAAAATAGAAAGAACTCAGAAAAAGATTATGAATAGTGTAGTACAATATTTACAAGAAATATTTAAAGAAAAAAGAAGGCAGTGAAAAATGTGGAAAATAAAAAAAAGTTAACAGAAAGAGATAATAAAGAGTTATAAAAGGAGATTTCTTTAAATGAGCCAAGATAAAGTATTAGGACAAGTAAATATAGATTTGGCTGCAGGCCCAGCTGGAATAAAGATTTTGAATGAATGATTAAGTGAAGGTTTTATGTATAAATAATTGTTATTGTGTCTTTTGGCTCTTCCCGGTTAGGGGTCGCCACAGCGGAACTCCGGTCCGCTAATGATTGGCAGTAGATTTTTACGTGCCGATTTGCCGGCCCTGATGCACAACCTTCAACGAAGGTACGCCCATTCACGCATGTCTCCACACAGAAGACGCTCAAGCTAAGAATCGAACAGGACAACGTCTTACTGTGAGGCGACAACGCTACCGCAGCACCACCACCGCAGTTTTATGTATAAATAATTATGTAGTGGAATACTTAAATTCATATGGAAGAAGGAAGATAGAAGAAAATAAAAAATGGAGACTAATAGTATTAAATAATAATGATTACAAGATCTTTATGAAAATAATACAAAAGACATTTGAAAGTAAAATGGGAAATATTATGGAATATATCATATACAGTATGAAGGGGAAGGGCTGTCAAGAATTATTAATGATAGAGAAACTGTGGGTGATATTATGAATACAAAAGAAGCAGCAGAAATCATGATAGGAGACTTTAATAAAACAGTTGACAAAATTGGACATGAAATCTTATGGGTAATAATGAAAGAATATAATATTAGTGAGAAAGTTAGGAAATTATGTATGTCAGCATATAGTAATAATAAAGTAAAAATACTTGTAAATGGGTGGTTACGCCAAGATGTACATATGAAGAATAGCTGTCCCATGAGTTATATACTCTTTGAATTAGTTATGAATGTGATAGTATGTGAAATAAATTACAAAATGAAGGAGGTGGGGTATATAATACCCGAAGCATTAAGAATTCCAGTTCTGTTAACATATGCAGATGACATTATAATAATTGCAAAAAAAACAACATTTGGATAAAAATAATAATTTGCACAAATAAGTGTTTAGAGATTATAGGGGTGGCTTTAAATAAAGAGAAAAGTAAAGATTGGGGTAGAAATTTTACAATGAATGAAATGTCTGTGTTAGGTATAACATTTGGGAATAAAGATGTAAGTATAATTCAATGGGAAAAAAACAACAGAAAAAATAAAACTAAACATGTCTTTTCTGGAGAACATATAAATTATCATTCAGAAAAAAAGGATTATTTGATTAATTCACTGATGGGAAAAATATCATACTTATCAAGTGTATTAATGTTTGCCAACAGTATTTGAAAAGGAATTATTGCAGATAGTTTTTTTTTTCATTTATATGGGGTTCTTGATTAAAACCAGTAAAAAGAGGAGTTTTGTATGTAAACAAAGAAGAAGAATATTTAGGGTTAATTGACCCAGTGGTATATGCTGCTTCATTAAATTTATACAAAGTATTAAAGTGAATAAATGAAAAAGATGAGAGATTAGTACTAAAACGTTATAAATATGATAAATTTGGGGGTATGGTAAAAAAGAATAAAAGAGAAAAACAGTGTATAAATGATGAAATATAATGCTACCAAGAAATAAATATTTTTGTGGAAAATAAAAATTGATGATATAGAAATGATAGAAAAGTATGGTATAAGAATGTAATGACAAAACATTACTATGGGGGATTCAATAAAGCCTACATGGTCATTTTTCACCATGTGCACATTGTGGCACAATGTGCACATCACAAAAAGTTTTAGATTCAGTAAACTCTGTGTAGCAGAGAGCACTCACCTGCAAACATGGTAAATTCTGTGGCATGCAAATTACAGCATAAGTAGCTGATTTGCATGCTAGTGAAGCAAACCAACACAGTGAAGTGATTCAACAAGCTGTAAAGCAACTGTGTACACTACATGTTTGTGTTGACAGTTTATTCAAATTTTTCAAATGCAGCCACAGAAAGGAGTCTAGATGGAAATAAGAGCAAGAAAAAAAATATTAGACTTGTACAGAACTGAGATTAACATGTAACAGCAGACACATTATTACACTATTAGAAAGGGTGGATGCTACAAAAGTAGAGTAACAATAGCAACAATCCTTTTTAATTGCCATGACATAAATGCAGTTTCGCTCTCCCACCACCAAATAAAGAATATACTTGTAACTAATATAGACAATGAAAAGTGTAAACCCCATGAAACAGACTATTCATACTGTCATGTAAGCATATGCAGTATGCAGCTGACAGAATGCAGTCAAGTTTTGTCAAAAACTATATTCCTCTGTGCAGATATATAGCAAAGTAATGCCCTCCCTTGGGTTTACAACATTGGGCTGCCCTTCAGTTTCCCTGCCTACATGGTTACCAACCATATAGATTCAGGGCTGTTAGCATGGCAAAGATGCAAATGAGATCAAAACACATTAGAATTACTGAATCACAAAAAATGCAACCGTGTAGGGGTGTTCACTTCATGTAGGTACTTCCACAGTGTTTGTTTTCAATGGATAGCAACAGTGAATGATGGCATCAGGGGGTTGTGTCAGGTTACACTTACAGAGGTGTACATGTAGGTCTGTAAAGTGTGAAAGTGATTGTAAGCAATGGATAATTCACAAGTTCAGTTTCATCCTCTTTATATTTTGTTAAAAATGTGTCGTCTCTGCCTGCTTTAAGTTATTTTTAAATTATTTTGTCATTCTTTGCAAGATACGCTGCTTAGCACAGTCATGGGAAATGGAGGAATGAATGGCATGTTTCTCTATGCCTGACATGTAACTATTCCTCTGCCACCACGTGTATGTGTACGGCTGGAGTACAGATAGTCCTGGGTTCTAATACAGGGTATGCAAACTTTAAATCACTTTTTGTGCTCCATGTTTGCATGAAATTATGAAAACGGAGGAAAGTAATAACAATATTGCCCGTGTTTACCTTATTTGCATGCAGTAGCACGGAAGTGCACATTGCTCACTAATGAGCAGCAACAGAGTTAACTCAGTTAAGCAGCAGGTGTGTTTCATAGGTGCTAATTATAGTATAAGCAGGTGATTTTCAGCATGGTGGAGCTATTCAACAAGCTATAAAGCATCCATGTAGCCTTCATTCTGTTTTCTCCTGTATACTTCAATACCATTGGATTAGAGACAAGGAAATTTTAAAGGCACACAATGCTAGCAGCTGCTGCATCTTTCTTCCATATGTATGTGCTAGAGGCTGAAGCCACTGCTGCTGGTGTTGTTGACAATTGCCCTAGGCCAAGAATGAGAACAGTGTTCAGGCCCATGGTAACTTTTCAGATGCTATATGACCTGGAGATTGTAGAGGGCTACAGAGTATACAAGCACACATTACAAGAACTCTGTGAGCTCAGCTGCCCTTAACTCAGAGCCAACAGAGGGGAACCCATCCTAGTGGAAACTAAGGTATGCATAGCCCTTAGAATATTAGCTACGGGTACCTTTCAAAGACCAGCTGGGAACATGATGGATGTGTCACAGGCATCAGCATCTAGGATCCTCCACCAATTCCTGGATGCTATGCTCATACATGTCAGTGAGCACACATATTTTCCCCATATTTCTAGGGAGAGGGCCAGGAATATGCAACATTTCTACTGGGTAGTGCACTACCCTGAAGTACTGGGTGCTATAGGTTGCACTCTTGTACACATTACATCATCACCTGGTGAGCAGGGTAGAATCTATATTACCCACAAGGGATAACACTCTATCAACTGTCAAGTCATGTGTAGTGCCCAGGGAATTATCTGGAATGTGTGTGCTGGCAACCCTGGCAGTTATCATGACTCCCATATCTGGCACAGATCACAGCTGTACCAGATGTTTGCTAGGGGGACATCCCACAGGACCATTTACTGGGGGATGCTGGCTATGCACTGGAACTGTGGCTGATGACATCTATCAGATGTGACATCACAGTGAAAGAAGAATGCCATAATGAGGCACACACTCAAACCAGAGACATCATAGAGCATGTGCTTGCCCTGCTGAAGTCACAGTTCCAGTGCCCAGATACATATGGTGGGGCTCTGTGGTATAATTCATGCACATGTATACACAAATCTTCACAGCATGTGCTATGCTATACAATATGATCCTGTAGAAACAGCTGCAGTAGGATCAGCAAGGGGAAGGGACACACATCCCCGCACCAGTGCCTAGGTCACCAAAGCCACAGTCAGAGGAGGACTCAGAGGGGGAACCATCAGCTGCTATGGCTGCAGGCAGATGTAGGCATGCTCATTATGCCTTTGCTTTGGCTAAGAAACAATGCATGGCACATTCATTGACCACCTGGGTACCTAATACCTTTCTCCTACTCACAAAAATGTGCTATAATTGATGCCAGGAAGCTCACACAGCCTTTACCTCACCCCATGTATTGACTATATACTTCTTGCTTCAGACAGAGTCAGCCCTGAAATAAAACTGTGTCATCTGCTGCTTTTGCAATGAAAGTCTTTAACCTAGAGTGTATTCTTTAATAATATTATGGCATATCTTTGTATTTCTTAACTTGGTACAGTAATCAAGTAAATATTATTGGATTTCTACAGAATCTACTTTAACATGAGACAGCAAAGCAATGATTTTACTTGTATGTTCCCATTAATAAGTCTTAGGTCTCAGGCATCAAAGAGTCACACAGTCATCCCTCTCAAAACTACTGATAACTAGTGTATGCTGTCAATTTAGCACCATACCTTTGTACTGGTAAATCATTAAAGAGAGAAGTTAGAAACTAATTATACACATTACAGTTTCTGACTTCACAACCTTTCCCAAGAACAGGCAGGATGCAGAACAAGGAGAGTAACAAGAGCATCATATCCTTGCTTGTGCCATAGCAGTAACGCAGCATTGCTCTTCAACAAAAGAACAGGCTATGTTTGTTTGTGACATAAGAATAACTGAGCTTTGTTTTCCCCCCAAAATAGCAGTGTACCCTTATTTGTGCCATAACAGTAACTCAATTATGCTACCCTCAAAAGAACAGTGTATGGTTGTGTGTGCCATGCAACCTGGCCTTCAGTTTTTGGCAACTGTATATTATATTACTCCCAGTTAATATCCTCAGACAGTTTAAGGTCAAATATATTGAATGACTTACACACTGCATGTGTCACACTACTGCTCAGATAAGTGATGAATTTCCAAGAAACACAGAAATGTAAGATACAACTGTATATTTGTAAGCATAATAGGTTGTATGCTCAGTAAGTACACTATGTCTAAATATAGTAATGATAATTAAATGTACAAATAGCTGATGGTTTGATAGCAGTGTACATTCTGTTGCAGATGGTTGTATGAAGAATGACTTTGATCCTTTGCTGCAAAGCTGTTTCTGTAGCAAAGAGGAATAAGGCATCCATTCTGTTTTCTGAAGATGCATTGGTGTGAAAGTTCAAATCCCAAGCAATGTAGAAATATCTCAAGTGTACTATCTTGTTCTACTGTGTATGTCATACATTGGTTTTCCTCATTTCAGGTATTTCTCCTTTTTTTATTTTTTATTCCTATTATTTTTACTGGAGAACAAATCCATTACAGGTTTGGCTGCTCTTATTTGGTTTGCACAAAGCATCCCATTGGGAAACAGGACAAACCAGTCCACCTAGACAGCAGACAGCCACACATATAAACTGGATATATTCAATTAATGCTCTTGGGTATCACAAAAAAACAGACCTGGAATATAGATGGAACTATCAGATGTTTGCAATGCAGCTCTTGTGTGCTCACTGTTTACCTATGCACAAACAAGTTATCTTGCATGAGTGCAAACTTTGTTCACCATCGCGCAAACCAGCTGCTTGCTACACTATGAGATTGTAAAACTACATGTGAAAACATTACAAACCAAGGGCCTTCTCTAACTATACATCATATATTTGCAATACATTCATGTGGTGGCCTCCCCACATACCACCAAGCACTACAACACTGGGATCTTAGTACTTTTTCCAAATATAAATCAACCATACTACAAAGTGTGATATATAATATTGTGTGCTCCATCATGGTGGTCATTGTGGCATTTCACACAAATTCATGCAATGCAGCTGTTTGGACTTACACAGAACTGCTATCCATATTCACCTAAGAAATCAGAAGAAAGAAAAATACTTGCACAAGAAAAACTGTCAAAAACTTCAAATTCAAATTTGTGTTCATTAATACAACAGATTCACAAAAGAAATTGTATAAAATAAGACCTTGGACCACTTGGAAAAATAAGTGACTGATTAAGTATGAAAACATAAAGACCAAAATCAAGAGACTTTTTGGAGGTATAAAAAGAAACATGGCCCTGGGAAAGAGAGATCTGATGTGGTGCAATATTTATATAAAGGAGAAAGCCAAATTAACCAATACAAAAAAGCAGCTTCAAAGATATTCAAAAAGCAATACAGGCAAAGGCACCCAGCTATGGAAAATTTCACAATACAAAACATAATTTCACAAATGAGGACCATAGAACAGAAGAAGTTATGGAATACCTGCAAAATGAAGGAATTAGTGTAGAAAGTCTAACAGAGGTTATGTTAGAGCATGATGGAACAATGTATCCCCCCCCCCCAAGTAAGGAGAAACAGAAAAAGTGAGAGACACCTGAAGAAGGAATATGGACATGGGAAAGAAAAAGAGATCTAATATGGTGCAATATTTATGCAAAGGAAAAAGCAAAACTGATCAATACAAAAAAGCAGCACCAAAGATATTTGAATAGAAATACAGGCAAAGGCATCCAGATATATTTAAACTTTTACAATATAAAAATAAGAAAACAAAGGAGGAAAGTAATAAAGAGGATTAGTAATGGAGAAGTTAAAGACATACACATTGAAGTTATGGATTACCTGTGAAGTGAAGGATTTAGTGTAGAAATTCTAACTCTGATAACATCACAGCATAATAGAACAATAAGTCCTCATATTAAGAAGAAACCAGAGGAGGGGAAAGAATCTGATCAGTTACCATATGAAGATACTTTGGAGCCTTCAGTTGGAAACCAGTACAAAAGTTCAGTTGGATTTGCACAGCAAGGGAAGGGACAGGAAACTCTGGCAACTCTGATGCAGTCAATGCTGTGGAGTGATAGGCCAGTGAGTTCCCATATGAAAGAGTGATGGATGACACAGGATGAAGATAAAGAGAATATGGCACAGTTAAATGTTCTGAAACTTTCCATAGAGTGCTCATAGGAAACAGAGAACAAAGAATGTGCCATTAGTTCAGAAGAAATGATGTAAGGGAAGAGTTACTTGATTTGAGATGAATAGGCATATTAAGATCAATGAAAGAAATAGATTACAGAAAGTCAATAAAACCTCAAAAAGTTAGAAGTCTGATAAAACAAATTAACACAGTAATTAGGCCTGTTCATAGAGATTCATGTGATATAACAGGAGTGTAGAATAAAGTGTGCTATACCTTTAAGAAGCATTTATAAGACCTGAACATGAGCATAAATAGCAAGCATGTACTAGCTTCAGTGCCATTTTGTGAGTACAGCCAGAGTGTGAACATCTATGCATGAGACATCTTTGCATATATTTTAAAGTTACTTAGCTTCATTTCTAATGTGTTTGTACATAATAAAGCTGCTTGAACAGAACCCTCAATATTTGTTTACTTCATCCTGACTAGACAAGTGACATGATGTCAGAACAGGGATGTCAGAGACTACTTTTCAGCACCACGAGCTGCAGAGTTGATGGTGTAGGCAAACTAAGTGACCCAAGAGCAAAAAATGGCCAGAAATGAGCTAAAGGTAATGAAAATTTGCACAATTGTTTTTATTAAAAAGATAAGAGCATTACAAGGACACAAAACACATTACTAAGCAAACGAATAGCACAAAAACATTTATTAAGCAAAGGAGAAGCATAAAAAGGTTACTAATCATATGAAATGTTTGAAATTAAGATATTTGATAAAAAGAGCATCAGAAAAACACATAAGGAATTTAGAATTACCTCAGAATTGCATGTATAGAGTTAAAACAAGAACATATAATGGGCATGAAAAGAGATTAAATGAGCAAAATGAATATAACAAAAGGCAAAAGGGCACATTACTAATTCAGAATATCCACAGTATAAACAAAGCAAGGCGACTGCATTTTTTTAGTGAATTACTGTGTTTTGGCATAAACTACTACTTCACATTGATTGGATCTCTGAATAGTATTGTTTAAAAGTGCTTACAGTGTGTGTTTATTACTGTGCATTTATTCTGAAGAGTTTGTTGTGTGCAAAGTGCCACTATTTCATAAAGTGCAGTCAAATACAGACATTTTGAAAAGTTTATTGTGCTGGGTGTGTCTATTCACAGAGTGCCACCATTCCAGAGTGTTTCTTGTACTATACAGAGTTGTTTAGCAAAGTGCAGCTATTTTGGGGAAATTTCAGTGTGCTGTGTACTGTTTATTTGCAAAGTTCGAAATGTTTCATACTCTCAGCTTCTTCTGCCCAGTTTATTCCTGCAGTGCAGTTATTTGAAATGTTTCTTACACTGATAAGAGGTGATTTCAAGAGTATTACAGTGCCCAGGAAACATGTTTTGCAAAGTTCAGTTATACAGAGGCTTGTTGTATTTTCGGGCATAGTTACAAGTACTGGCATAAATTTCAGGCATATGTATATGCATGTGTATTCATGCATACTGGCAAAAGTCTTCACTGAGATGTATTAATATGGCAGATGGATTTAAAATCCACTACCACTTGTATTTTATCAGAATATTGCAGAGAATTGGAGAATATTTGAGCAAGAGTATGATATATTCATGCAAGCAGCCTATTCTGATAAGGATGCACACACCAGGCCATTCATTTTGCTAAACTAGTATGGTCAGAGGCCATTGAAAGGGAGCATTCATTTGTATATGCACCAGCAGTGTATGAAGGTGAAGTGGAAAATCATCATATTATTTTACAGGCTGAATCAAAAAGGAAGACCTAGAGTGTTTGAAGTGCAAATTCAGAGAGATGTGTAACCCCCAGACCAATGTTACATTAGAGAGGCATTTGTTTTACACAAGAGACCAAAAACAAGGAGAAACTTTTACAGCTTATATTACTGACCTAAGGAACAAAGCTAAAATGTGTAGGTTTGGTAGTTTAAAAGATGAGTTAATAAATGACAGGCTCATGTGTGTGCTATTAATAATGCTGCTGTGAGAAAGACTTTGCTTCATGACAGTGATTTAATGCTGAGCAAAGCTACTGAGATTTGTCAAATCCATGAAGTTTCAGAAAGGCACACAAATATGTTTACAATTGATGAGCATGGTTTCAGCAAATGCCAGAGCAAATGTAGACAGCATGCAACATGTGGCAGGCAGAAACAGGCTTAAGCACATGGCAGCTGTAGCCCCTGTAGGTGTGGCAAGGAAAACCTGCAATCTTCCAGCAAGTTCTAAGACTAGTTCAGTTAAAGGAGCATGCTCAGTGCAGTACAAGGGTGAGTCAGCAAAACCCAAGTCAAGCTTTATTGTTAACTGTTGCAATTGTTGTGCCAACCATGAATTTAAAAGAGTAAAGTGCTTAGCATTTTGTCAGCAATGCCATAAATGTAAGAAATGGAACCATTTTCAAAAATGTTGTAAATCAAGTAAGCCTCATACTGTTATAAAGAAGGGTCATTCAAAAAAGCAGATTTATCAAGTTGAACTGCAACAGTCTGATTTATATGTAGATGGTGTGTCAGTAATTGGTGAGAGAATAGATGCAGTAGATTTACTGGCAAAGAATGAAGTATTTTGTGCTGTCCGGATCAATGGTAAACCCACTGAGCTCAAAGTAGACACTGGCTCAAAGTGTAATGTTATGTCTGCAGATACTTTTGCTAAAGTGAGAGCTGGTGAACAATTAAATGTGACCAGTTGTGCAAAACTTGTTGCTTATGGAGGTGAAAAATTTCAAACAGAAGGCTCAGTAGTGCTTTCATGTTATATGGCCAAGAACTGTTATAGCTTATTATTTTATGTAGTCCGAAGACCTGTGCAGTCTTTATTGGGTCTCAGAGACAGTTTGAGAATAAAATCTGCTTTTTTTTACTAAAGAACCTCTTCAACTAAGCACATGTCCCAGTTCTAGCTTCACTAACACTATTTTTTCAGAGTATGCTGATGTTTTCAATGACAAGTTGGACAAACTTCCAGTTGTGTATTCTATGAAGTTAGACTCAGAGATCAGTCCAGTGGTTAGACCAGCAAGAAGAGTTATTAGAATAATATGTGTGTTGTACATTTAAGAAGCATTTCTAGGACCTGAACATGCATTCAAATGACAAGCACGTGCTAGCTTCAGTGCCATTTTGTGAGTACAGCCAGCATCAAATAGAGAAAACTATAAAGCAATTAATACAAGAAGTGTCACTGTTAGAAGAGTATAGAAAAAGGAACTGATAAAAATACTCAGAAAGATAGACTTGATAAAAGCAACATGCAGTATCAGAATGCATAATGATTTATTGCACACTATTGCAAATAATAAACTAAAGATATCAGCACAGGCAGAAAAACTTGAAAGATATGCAGATAAATATAAAGAAAAAGTACAAAATAAGCAATTTATTGATGACCCAAATACATTTTATAGAGAACTGGGAAACAAGGCAAAAATAATAGAAACAACTCCAAAAAAGAAAAATAGACACATTTTGAAGAAATATCTATGAAGATTATGTGGAACATAAAAAGATGCTGAATGGGTAGAAAAGGTAAAAGAAAAAATAAGACGTTCAAATGTACAGAATTGGAAATTGGATGAAGTAATGACCAGAGAAATTGAAGCAAAATTAAGAAAAACTCGCTCCTGACTCGAAAATCCCAGACTCAGAAGCAGTACCTAACTTCTGGCTAAATGTATTAACACCTTTACATGAAGATTTAGCCATGAGTAAGAACTATTTATATACATACTCCAAACAGATGCCAACCTGGTTAATAACAGGAAAAATGATACTCCTCCTTAAGCATGAACCTGCAAGCTATCCTAAAAACTATAGACCGATAACGTCCCTTCCAACAATGTATAAACTATACTCTGGAATTTATGCTGATAGAGTTTATAGTCATTTAGAAGAAAACTTATTTATGGCAATAGAACAAAATGGTAACAAAAGAAAGTTATATGGAACAAAGGATCATTTATTGCTAAATAAAGTCATAATGGAGAATTGTAAAAAGGGGAAGAATCTAAGTATTGCATAGACAGACTACAAAAAAATGGTGACAGCATCCCACATTCATAGATAAAAGAGTACTTCCAAATGTATGAAGTATACCCTACACTGGTTAATTACATCACAGTGGCCATGAAACAGTGCCAAGCCACTTTGCAATTAAGCCATGATAAAGGACATATTATTATCCCAGGGATAAAAAATTCAAAGGGGGATATTCCAGAGTGACTTTTTGTCACTGCTGTGCTTTTGTCTTGCCTGTTACCCATTAAGCTATCTACTTAACAGATTAGGTCATGGTTACAATTTGACTCACCAAAAAACAACAAAGTATTTTGTGAATCATTTAAAACTGTGTAGTTCATCAGATAAGGAACTAAAAGCACAACTGCAAGTGATCAAAACTTTCTTGGATGATATAAGAATGTCATTTGGTCTTGATAAATATGGAACAGCAACCTTTAAAGCAGGAAAACTGCAGCACCAAGAAAATCTCAGTCTGGTACAGGAATATAATATAAAGGAACTTGAGCAGGAGGAAGTGTATAATTATTTAGAAATTGATGAACGATCAAAAATAAAACATGAACAAATGCAAATTAAACCTAGTAAGGAATATTTTAGAAGACTAAAATCAATACTGGAAACAGTTCTTACATCTAGGAATAAAGTCCAAGCTATAAACCAATTTGCTCTTACTGTTCTAACATGCAATTTTGGAGTGAATGACTGGCCCCTAAAGGTATTGGATCAGTTGGACAGAAAAACAAGAAAAATGCTTCATGCTTATCAAATGATTTATGGAAACCTCAGTGTATACCATGATTATATATTCCCCATTCTGAAGGAGGTATGGTCCTCCTTGAAACTGATTTATCAGAAGTATATCAATGTCAAGTAGAATGGAAATCAAACCAAAATTGGGCAAAAATCAGACAGCAACTGAATGTGCCAAAATACAAAAGAAAGAATATAAGGTGAAGGATCAGATGAAAAGGCAAGAAATGTGTAAAATGCATACATATAGTTGCAAGTACAAAAAACTCCTGAAACAACCTCATGTCAATTAGGATATACTGCAAGAATGGTTAACTAGACATGAATTTAAACCAAAAGATGAAAGGCTAATATAGGTGGCACAGGATAGTGGACTATGTACATGATGGTTTACAAAGTCTATTAAACATGTTGGAGAAACAGACAAATGCAGGTTTTGAAAAACAGAATTGGAAACAATTACACACCTTGTTGCTGATGTGATATGCTAATAGCAGAAGGTCTGCATACTGGAAGGCATAATAATGTGGCAAGACTGTTGTATTGGGGATTGTACAACCATGGTAATATTGAATTAGCTGAGAAACATTGGAAACATGATCCAGAAAGCATTTTAGATATTATGAAGTTTATATCACATGGGATCACCCATTGCCAGCAGTTCAAACAACTGATGTGAGAAAACCAGATATAGTAGTCCATGAAAGGAAGACAAAAGTAGCATTGACCATTGAAATTGTTACACCTAGTGATTACAGTGCCTTACATAAAGAAAGAGACACAAAGTTATAAAATACCAGGATTTTCAAGCAGAAATGATGGCAATGTGGAAGAAGGATCCCCAGACAGTTCCAATAATAGTAGGAGTAATGGGTTTCATAAAAACATAATTTACAGTCATATTTAGATATGTTACCAATGCATGTAACTCTGTATGAATTGCAGAAGGGGTCAATTCTGGGCACATTGCAAGTGCTGCAAAGAGCACTTTTGGCTAACATCAAAGACTGAAACAATGTCAATTTCATGAACTTTAATCATACTTTGACTTAGGACTGGATTCCATTCCTATCATGGTATTAGAAACCCAAAAGACTTGGAGAAGTTAAACCCAAGAGATAAAGAAAATAATATTGATATTCATATGATTACTTTGCAAACAGGCAGTTTTCAAAATGAAGTTTTGATTCTTTAGGTGATTGAAGAGTAATCTATTGATGAGATTGATGTTCCCTGGGGCAATGTAGGTGACAAAAGGTTTCCTACAGATATTACTGAGATGCAGGAAATTTGTGATATTATAGAAAGTGAGAAGCTGAGTAGCTGCTGGGTAATGTGCAGGAGGTTAATGCAGCTACACTGGGCATCTTGCAGTCAGACAGAGCTGCTAAATTCAACAGAGGCTCTGCAGAAATTATGCAGATAGAAACTAACATGCTGGCTGCAGTATTAGGAGCTAAAACTATTTATATAACAGCAAAACATGACATTGCAATTGCTATGTACATTGTCTGGATATCTTATAAAAGTTGGGTTTTTCATCTCCACAAATTCTCTCTTTATAATTTAAATTAACAAAGAAGCATCCATTGATGGTATTTTTAAAACCATTCAATTATTTGCTAGATATATGATGGAAATGAAGAATCTGTTTACCGTGGAAGAATTATGCAGTAAGCACATTTAGCTTACATACAAAAAGAAGGTTATTTGTGCAATTTAAAATGGGTGATATATCAAAGAAGGTCATTGACTTGTATTTAAAACAAAAATGCAATGTGCCATGTATGTTATTAAAATATTAATAAACTCAACATACTGAGAGGTGGTATGGGATACATGATTTTCTTTGCATATTAAAGAGCAAAACCTCTGTCATTTAGAAAGTGTGGCTGTTATTAAAATAGATGAAAATGGATATACAGTAATGAAACCAGCCAATATTTTTTAGTTGCTGAATATCCTAGACATGGATGATTTCAGTATCTGAAAAATCATTACAAAAGAAACTGTGAAATAAAATGTAAGAAATTTAGAAATTAAACACATTTCTGGTTGGATTGTGAACAAACTAAAATACAATAAAATATAATTAAATTATAAGTGTGGCATCTGGAGACAGTTCTGATAGTGTAAAAAGAAATTGTCTGGATATCTTATAAAAGTTGGGTTTTTCATCTCCACAAATTCTCTCTTTATAATTTAAATTAACAAAGAAGCATCCATTGATGGTATTTTTAAAACCATTCAATTATTTGCTAGATATATGATGGAAATGAAGAATCTGTTTACCGTGGAAGAATTATGCAGTAAGCACATTTAGCTTACATACAAAAAGAAGGTTATTTGTGCAATTTAAAATGGGTGATATATCAAAGAAGGTCATTGACTTGTATTTAAAACAAAAATGCAATGTGCCATGTATGTTATTAAAATATTAATAAACTCAACATACTGAGAGGTGGTATGGGATACATGATTTTCTTTGCATATTAAAGAGCAAAACCTCTGTCATTTAGAAAGTGTGGCTGTTATTAAAATAGATGAAAATGGATATACAGTAATGAAACCAGCCAATATTTTTTAGTTGCTGAATATCCTAGACATGGATGATTTCAGTATCTGAAAAATCATTACAAAAGAAACTGTGAAATAAAATGTAAGAAATTTAGAAATTAAACACATTCTGGTTGGATTGTGAACAAACTAAAATACAATAAAATATAATTAAATTATAAGTGTGGCATCTGGAGACAGTTCTGATAGTGTAAAAAGAAATGGAATTAGTGATGAAGTCAAAGAAAAAATGGGAAGAAGGAAAACAATATGATATTAATAACAAAGATTTAAATACAACTATGGTATTAATTGAAACATGAAATGAAATATACAATGCATGAATAGATTTCAGGTGTTGGAAACAAGAGAACCTAGTGGCAAAATCATTAGCAAAAAAAAGTAAGTAACAAATAAAACTCTATAAAGAAAAAGATCAAAAAGGAAAAGAAGAAGAAAGCTAAAACAAATTATAAAATTTAAATTATAATTAAAATTTGCATACTGTTTCATTAAATGCATGTGTCTTCATTTTTAAAATAGTATGAGCAGTTAAAAGGAGATACATAATATATACATTTAGAAAAAAAGAAAGCAACTTCAGAAATTGTGAAGAAGTGATGTATCATGGGCAGAAAAAAATGTAGTAGACTGGCAATTTTGGTAAAAATAACAAACTGGAAAAAAACTGCCAAAGGAACGATAAACTGCGCACTACAAATTTAATGAAAATAAAAGCAAAATACAGGTAAAGCGCTTTTCATCCAGCTTAATAGCCAGACTTCATCAGACAAATAACCATTTTAAGAAACACTCTTATATAGTAGAAAACACCCCTTCATTAATTAATTAATTGTAACCAATAACAACACAACCAATCCCCCTTGGCCCTCCCTTGTGCAAAATATGCTTTAAACAAATTAATAATAAATAATAAATGTACTATATAAATATTCAACAAGTGCTATAGTATTCTCCATTACATATAAAAGGGCACATCTAAAACAACTTATAAAAATCATACATAAAAAACAATAAGTATATATGATTCTTTCTCATTACCATTCCTTACAGGTAAACCATAAGGCTAAGTCGACCAAGTTAGGCTTCTCAATTTTAAAATACATGTGATGGATGTCACTTCATTTAAACCTGGTGGTCTACTTTAAATCTAAATGGAGCTGCCACAATAACTAGTATTTTCCCAATAGTAACTGGACCCCCCCCCCCATATCAGGTACCACTTGTTCTATACACCAAAAAAGAAAGCTGTGGTTAGAGAATCTATTACAATGTCTCACTAGGGCGTTCTCTAATTTCCCTTTATTTGTGCTATATATGTGTTCATACACTCTTTCTTTAAGCTTTCTGTCGGTCTTCCCAATGTAAAATGCAGGACAATTTTGGTACTGTGCTAGATACACCACAGATTTTGAATTATAACTGACCCTTCCATCAGTCCTATAGGTCCTATCCCTTACTACAAATGAAGCTCCTGAGGCCATGTGTTTACAAAAATTACATGAATCACATTTAAGTATACCTGGAGTCTTATAAACCTTTTGTCTATGCCCCTCCAGTATGGATTTCTTGTTTCTACCCCTTTTAAAAATTAGGGTTGGTCTATCCCCCAATTTCTCCACGGGTTCACTGTCAGTTAATAAGAGGCTTCAATT
Organism: Protopterus annectens; assembly: GCF_019279795.1. NCBI lineage: Eukaryota > Metazoa > Chordata > Ceratodontiformes > Protopteridae > Protopterus > Protopterus annectens. The sequence goes on from NC_056731.1 coordinate 512,055,462, forward strand.
CCTCAATAAAATGTCCTTAATTCCAAGTGGCTCTATACTATAAGGGGTAATAAACTCACCACGTAATCTCTTTTCTGCCTCTGAGCCTAATAATCCATTGCCACCACAACAAAGGTGTTAACAACATCCAGTCCTGCATGTGTTTCTATTGTATTATCTATCTGGCATCTACTTAAAATGGGTTTGTATATCTCAATTCGTCTCTTGTGTTGTACTTCATTTTTTTTTTTTTTTTTGTGCTTTGAGTTAATTTTGGTAAAAAATACAGAAATAAATGTATTAGATATGTATACAGTAAAGGCAGGAATTGAATTTGTGGTGGACCTTAGCCTGTGAAGAGATACATTAAGTAGAATAATGTTATGGCACTTCAAGAACTAGTATGGAAAGAAGAGAAATCTTAGATGAAATAAAATTTGTGAGCAGGAATATGGAGAGTCATATTTGCAGAGTTTGTTTGCAATTTCAGAAAACAGAAGAAAAAATAGTTGGTGTTAAAAATATGTCATGAAATGTTAAGTTGTGGTTGATGTGAAAATAGATCATATTTGCAAATATTCCTACACAAAGGGAAGCTTAAAAATAAAAGTTGGTTAAGTAATTTATTTTAGTTCCTTAAGAGAGGTGAAAATCACACACATACTGCTGGATTTTTAGATCATTTAGCAGTAAGTATGTATGTATGTATGTCTCTATGTATGTACAGTATATATATATATATATATATATATATATATATATATATATATATATATATATATATATATGTATTTATTTATGTATTTTATATTTGTTTACCAGGAAAGTCTGACTGGGCATGGGCCCATTTTCACCAGAGGCCTAAAGAGAAAAGCTCCCTCAATCAAATTTTACAATGACATATACAACAATGCAAATCAATTTAATATAAAACAGTTAAACACAGAAAATCATTTCAAATACAGTAGAATACATCACACAGGAAAAGGAAAAGAGTAATTTATGTAGAAAGCTTACAGAAGTGTGTCAGGAGTAAGGATATGACTGTGAGGGGTAAGGGAATGATCAATGTTGTCAAAAAGAATAGGGTTAAATAGAAATATTAATGATAAATAGTGCAGAATGTAAAATAATCAGATTTGTAGAGACACTGTAATGTGAGAAAGGTAAAAAAGGTATTAAAGAGAGTTCAGAGGAGAGAAATATAGGGAAATAGCACAGGGAAGGGAAAGGTTTGGAGCAAGGGGCCTGGTTTGAGTAGTCTGAAAGAAAAAGATGAAAAAAGAGTAGAACTGAAACATAAACAGACACAGAAGATTTCATAGTAGAGTGGTGTATGTTCTAGAGAGGACTGAAAAAATAAATTAGAAGTGGATAGGGGCACACCAGTTAGATCATCCTGGTATGTTACAACTGCATAGCCAGAATCTAAAGAAGAATTATTTTAAGGATTTTTTAAAAGAGAGAGTGGTGGGTATTAATATAATGTTCCTAAGGACAGAGTTCCATGCTTTAGCCACTGAGTTAGATTATACACCCTGACCACTGGATTTATTTGGTTCACAGACAGTTTAGAGCTGTTTTTCAGATGAACGGAGGGGACATTTGGAAGGTAGTGACTAAGTATATGGAGGTAATTGCTAAGTAGAAAGGTTTGTATATCATATTATAAGCAAGGAGAAGTTGTTTGTAAAGTAGAAGATGAGGCATTTCTAGCCAGTTTCATGATTTTAGAGTAATGCAGTGATGTGAATTATTGGGCAGGCTGGTTGCAGACCTTGATACTTCGTTGTAACATAGTCCAAGTTGTGATCTGAGTATATATGTATATTGGTAAGGATAGAAGAGGCATAGAGTAATGAAGAGAGAAGGTTGGCATTGGTAAAAGTAACTCTAGAATTTTTTAGACCTGTAGAGCATCCCAAGTTTTTGTTGCATTTTTAAGATGCTTTGGATATGAAGGTCAGATTTTAATTGGTTGCCGATTAGGCCAGTGTGGGAGTTTGGAGTGAGTTAGGTGAAAAAATAATAAACATAACTAGAGGTTCAAAAAGATTAATGGGATAGGTAGCAATGTGCAAGGTGATTAAAATTACAAGAGAAATTATGAAATAGCATTCATGTGTGAAATAATTTTAAAGTAATTGGACTTATCGGCATAGCTGATTAAAACAATGTGTAAGTAGGAGCACTTATTGGTGGAAATTTGCTAGTATGAGAATAAATATTCCCCAGGATTCAATAAACTCTGTGTAGGAATAGTGTTATTCCTACACGAAGTGAATGATGTTCGCGCCCTCATCCCCTTCTCAGCAGCATGCCTTTCATATTAATGAAAGCATGCTACTGAGATGGATCTGCAGACACAAACACTGAATGAGTGCAGGGGGCATGTTGCAGTAGTACTCGCAAGTCCAACATGCCCCTGCACTCTCAAAGGGCCGCACAGCACTTTTTAAATGCTTTCAGTGTCTGCAGACACTGAAAGCAACTGATAACAGGAAAACAGTGTCCATGGACACTGAAATAGGTAGTAGGGCTTGAAATAAATGCTTGTCACACACCCCATGCATTGTGAAAGTGCCGTATGGCACTTTACAATGCTGTCAGTGTCCACGCACACTAAAAGCCAGGAGTGTGAATGGGAAACAATGCAGGAGTGTGTGACAGAAACTGTAACACGTACGGCACTTTACAGCACAAGTGTGTCCTCAGACACACAGCCATACCTGTCAACCTCTTAGTGCCAAAAATCCAGACAAACACCAACAAAATGGGGGACAAAGGTCCAAAAATAGGGACATATTTTAAGTACAGCTCTTATAAACTTAGAAAGTTGATATTGTAACACGGTTTGTTTTAACATACATTTTCTAAAGGATTAGAAGTCTGAAACTCAAATGTATGCCATTATTTAGTGACTTCAATCCTGTGATCATCCCATTAATTTGCAGCAAACCACAAATTTTATGAGGAACAAAACAAAAATATGAGCCAAACATTTGGATAGTCTGTGAAAATCTGGACAGTTGAGAGGTGTGCCCACACCTCAACCTCTTCCACCAAGAAATCTGGATAAAGCCATGAAATAAATGTGGGACAAAGGTCCCAAAATAGGGAAAATCTAAAACATATTGCACATACAGACTTAGAAAGTTGATAGAATGACAGGTAGTGTATTATCAAATATGAATCAGCATTAGTATTAATATATGTAATTAAAGTGGTTGTATTATTTTTTTTTCCCATTATAAGTGAAGTTTAAGCGTAGCTGAGCAGGTTTGCGCATTGCGGCACTTTGCTCAGCATTGCCCAAACATCGTATAGGAGCTAAATACAAATGTATAGCTAAAATCCTCAACAGCAAGATAATGTAGTGATTTGAGTTCTGGCTTTACATGCAGCAGTTCAGGGTTCAAGTACCAAGACAGGCCCTTCATTTTTACATGGGAAAGCATTGTTATTTTTTTTTCTTAAATTATGTAGTAATTGATATTTGTTAACCAGGGTAGTGTAGCTGGTCCAAAATTGAAGTGTAAGTGGATATAACATGTAAAAATCACCCATGTAAACACAAGTGTTCCATACAGTATAGTCACACCCCAAGGTAGTGTAATGAAAGCGCATAGGGGAACGTCATGTAAAGTAAATTATATATACTTAATAATATGCCAGTAATGATTAATTAATTTGCCATTCTGAAATATTTTTTAAAATGAAACCTGTTCAATGTTTAGCAGTGCTTAGCCCTGCTTCGCCAGTATGAGCATTGCTTAGAAGTCCCATTCTAAGCAGTATTCAGCCCAGCTGAGCAGATTTGCACACTGCTAAGCACTCCTCAGCATTTGCCCCTTTAAGCACTGCTCAACTCAGTTTAGTGGGCTTGTGCACCACTGAGCTATGCTCAACATTTTCAAAAATGGTCCAATGATGGCAAAGGGTGGGAATATGACCTTATTAAAACCACACAAGTGGGAATACAGCCAGAACCTGTTGTAGTTTGATCTCTTCAGTAACTATGTCTGGTGTTGGAGAGGGAGTGTGCTTTCAGGTGCAGCACTCAGGCATCTTGGAGTCCAGGGTCATGGTTGGGCTCCTTGTTAAAGACCATGACCACAGACTGCTGCAGAGTCAGTACCAGGGCTCTCAGTACAAAGCAGAGGCCTGGAACCATCTGGCATGTGACCTCACCTAAAGCATAGGAAGGGGTTGCTCTTGGCCCAATGGATCAAAGAAGCTCGAGATGGGGATTCCGCAGTAGTGAGTAAGTATCTCACCCATATCAGTACCAAAATCTAGCCTGAGTAAGTGATAGACATGTATGCTTAATATTTTTCCCTTACAGCTGCAGAGGATATGTAGTAGTACTAAATGTAGAATATCAACTGTAAGAAAGCAGTGTGCCATGCTACTCCAATAAAGATTTATACCACAAACTGTTGTGTTTAATCTAGTTTGTTGTTGAAGAAATAGAATGTGTAAAGCAAGATATAAATGAATTATGAAAAATGTCCTGCACTAACATCTGAACCTTGATTAGTAAGGTGTAATGGATTACAGTGTGTCCCCTGCAGCATTGCCTTGTGTTAACCTTTGCATTTCAGATCGATGTAGTCATGAATGTGGTATGCTGATGCAGGCAAATATGAGAGTGTAATAGATGGGGACTGCAAATATATGATGTCCAAATGCATACAGGTCGAGTATGCAACCCAGCGCCCTGCTATACTTTGTACAGATCACAAATATTCACATCTACTAGGGGTTAAATGTGTACACCTGCTTTCAAAGGATTAATGCACAGTACAAGAACTATTTGTCAGGCATGTATGTTCAACTGTCACTACAGTCTTTGGTGGCACTCCACTTAGATTACAAGGTCAGACTGTTTAACCAAGTGAGTATTAGGCAGAAATCAGTCAAACAAGAGACAGCGGTTCCCCAGTAGTACAGTGTGTTGAGAAATAGATATATTTTTCAATGTTTGCACACAGACCACAGTTTGAATCCAAAGTGGAACTAAGATGTGTGAATATTTACAGACAAGTAATCCTGAATATGGGTGCAAATAGTCAAGTAGTGTTAACAGATATTTTCTTTACAGGTTTAACAGGTAAAGAAATGATTGTAGTAGCTGTATGATGGGTATACTAATAAACTTTGTGTCCAAATGTTCCAGTGTCCAACCCCATGCCTGCAAAAGACAGCAGGATAGGTACACACCCTGCACTGTTCCCGATACATGTCTCTCAAGTGTCACGCTGTCATGTTGCCAATAACCTTGGACACAGATATGAATCTAGTTGAAGAATGCCAGTAGCACACTCACACAATATCAGTGCAGGTTACACCTTGTTAGTCATATATGTAACTCTGACATTTACGAGTACCCTCCAGTTATGTACCCAGAGAACTTACACTTTGCCCAATACCATTCCAGCTTGACAGTTTAACAGTTATGTATGTGCTACAGAAGCTATGGGCCACAGGTAGATGTAAAGTGAGGGCAGACCTGTAGAGTATTGAGCAGTACTGTTGTGAAAAATCGAAGCCTATACAGTTGTTAATGGACTTTTTTTCGGTACCTCCCCCACCCCTTATCTGCATCAATAATTATTATCTATATACTACAGGTATGTTGTTTTCAAAATCTAATGTTGGGACTTGTGTTCTGTTATTGTTCATATATTTAACTGTTTACATATTAACATACCTTGTTCAAATACCATTGTTGGCAGCCTGTTGCCACACATTTAACTGGCATGCTGTTAAAATTTGGAATGTTATTCCATATATACATGTGTTCTGTTTGCTATGCAATTGTGTGAATGCCACTGTTTTGGGTTAATTGGAACACCAATGCATGCTGTTATAATTAATTTTGAAATGTTTTGTTCATGACTAACTAACACATTTTGCAAAACCTCAATACAATACCATAGCATGTTTGGGAAGGCCGATCCCGACAGACCCACCTGTCCTGCCTCATCTGGCCATGGCACTGGGTCTTAGCACATTTGGAACCCAACCTGGAACTGCCCCTCCACTGGTCCTGCACCACCCTCAGGTGGAACTGCCTCAGGGGACAGGGCTTATCCCCCCCGGGCATGGTCACAGTAAGAAATGGGTCACCCACAAGAAGTTCCTGGGTATGGTGCGTAGTGTCATCTGCTCAGAGTTGGATGTATGCCTGAGCCAGATCAAGGGCAGACTGGAGCACCTTGAGGGGCAGCCTGCTCCTGTTGTCCAGCCCCCAGCACAGCCACCTTTGGGTCCATGAAGATGCAGTGGTGACTGCCCATGGGTGGGGATTTCAGTCCCACTGTATCCATTTGAGGGCTCATGGGCCTCTGATTCCCAACCACCCTCCTGTCCAATGTGTTTATCCCCTCATGTGTCATATACCACCCCTGTCTGCTGTCTTGTTTGTCTTGTCTGTCTGTGAATGCAACCTACCTCCCCAAACATACCTACAGCCCTTCCCCAATATACCACTCTCACCTTAAAAAAAAGGTTATCTGTCCCGCAAAAAAAATCATTGCACCATACATAGCTCTACATTTCACCCCCATGTACAATAATGTAAATCATTCTACCTTTAAATTACTCTACAACTGTATGTTGCCAACACCCCTCCCTGTGGGGTGTGAGGCTATAAATTCCAAATTTTCCACATCATTCACAGCTGTTGCTGCAGAAGAAATGTAGAGCTATGGTCTTTTCCTACACCTGTCCTGCACATCCCTAGCTGCTTTTCCTAATGTTTTACCCCAATTTCAGCACTTTCCTATCACCCTTTTTTTCTTTTCTTTTCTTTTCTTTAAATTAGTATATGTTTAAGCAGGAGTAAGCAGTGCTAAGCAAAGCCAAGTACCTTCGGCATTGCTTAATGTCACACAAACCTGCACAAACCCGCTTACAACTGCTTAAAACTGCTTTAATCACTCTGACTCAATCTGCCCAGCCCTGGCAGATCTTCAACCCACAACCCTGTGCATTACAGTCAGAACAACATACCACTATGACATATGAGCTGTGGGAATGTGTAATGCTTTTACAAACATATCATGCATTACAGTCATTTAACATAAGGGAAAAATACACATCCCTGGCAAGTCTTAAACCCAGGATCATGTGCACTCCAATCACAGCAGCTACCTCTACTCCACACGAGCTGTGAGAATTAGAAATGCCTCAGTAAATATATCATGCAGGATGGTCATCCAACATTAGGGAAAAAAAACTTGTGAATTAATAATGTTATATACATATATATATATATGGACGAAGCCTGACAAAGTGGGGTGACAAATGCCCAGAAATAGGGACATATTTTAATTACTGATTTTATAAGCTTAGAAAGTTGCTACAGTAACATAGTTTGTTTTATAATATATTTTCTGAAATTTGTCAAGTCTGACACCCAAATGCTTCTCATTATTTAGTGACTTCAGTCCCCACATCATCCCAGTGATTTGTCAGAAATCCACAACAGTTATGGGGAACAGACCAAAGATATGAGCCTAACATCTGGACATTTTATGAAAATCTGGATAGTTGAGAGGTATGAGTGCAGTCATATAATATCAGGGAATAAACACTGAGCTGCCCAGCATTTCACCCATCATCTTCTGAACTACAGTCAGAGGATTACAACACTACACCAAATCAGCTCTTGGGAATTGCTGATGCATTTGCAAATATATCATGCACTACTGGGATATAACTGCAGGTAAAAACAGATATCGGTGAGAATTTGGCTACCCAGAACCATTTGCACTACAGTCAAAGCACCATACCAGTGAGCCAACTGACCTCTATGGTATAACGACAAACATATTCTGATTGCCAGTCACACACTACTCCTATATATACTGCCCAATATCAAATTGTTCTTGGAATCCTAAGGTTTTAAGGGACATGTCTCAGTCTGCCCCTACAAACATATACATCTGATAGACCACCAGCAACTGTAGCTGCATGCACAGTCAGATAGAAATGAATCTGTGACACTCGCATCTGCCCCTCTCCCTACACAGCCCAACAAACATTTACACACTACACTGCTACACAGTCTTGAAAGTCTGTTAACAATGGCCAGACATACATAACTTTCAACTGTACAGATTTCCACAGAATGTCCAGTGTTTGGGCCCCAATTTATGGCCTCTTCCTCATAACATTCCTGGGATTCTGCTAAATCACCGGATGATTTCAGGAGTGAAGCCACTAAACAATGATAAACCATACCTATTATAAACTGAAAAAGTTGCTGGAGTGACAGGGTTCGTTTTAACATAAAGTTTCTCAATGATATCAAATCTGAAACACAAATGGATGTCATTATTTAGTGACTTCAATCCTCAGATCATCTTAGTAATTAGCCAAAAAAAAATTATGAGAAACAGACCAAACATAAGAGGCAAACCTTTGGACATTCTGTGAAAATCTGAACAGTTGAAAGGTATGTCATATACATATCAGTGTCAGACTTCAAATCACTCAGAAAATGTGGGTCCATACAAACCCTGTTAATCTAGTAAGTTTCTAACTGTATAACAGCAATACTTACAATCTGTCCCTAATTCTGGGACTTTGTCCCCTATTTCATTGGGCTTTCTCCACATTTCTTGTGCTAAGAGGTTGACAGATATGCAGACACAGCATGCAAAACTGTGGACATAGCACATCAATCCAAACAGTGGACAGTATTTCCACCTGCCCTCTGTGATGATGTAGCTGCCACACCTCCATAATGTCCTCCTCAAACGCAAGGAAAAGAGGCAAGGTCCACATGAAGGACTTAATTATAGCACTGTGTTGTCATGCCATTGGCTACTGTAAAGACAACACAGCTGTTCTGTATGCAATTAGAAGGTGGGAGACACCAACTGTTGCACAGGCCATCACCTGCACATGAGCATTACCTACAAAAGGCAAGCTGCTGCCTATGCAAACACAGACTGCAAATATAGGAAGCAACACTTCTGGATTACAGTGAGAAAACACTACAGCAGTATAACAGGTTTATCAAACAATTAAGCATGTGATGGAATGCAGATGGGAGGATGCAATAATGGGAAATAGGAAGTTAAACAATAGGTCTCAACAAGACTTGCTGGACTGATATATTGCTGTCCAGCACCTACGGCCATCTCTGATGGTTCTGTCTGCAGTGACATAGATCACAGCTTTGGCCCCTGTGTCACCACAGCAAAGGTCAGTGCACATATCACTACTACTGGAGTCTTTGTTGTACAATACAGACAGTGACACTGGCAGGCCAGCTACCTGAGATGTTGTAAATATTCATATGTTACTTGTGAATACTACTATGATACATATACCTGTCTTACAAATGTAAGAGACCTATATACAGTATGTGCATAGTAAACAACTGGTGCAGAAGTGTGTGTTGAACTGTATGTTATATGCTGACCTCATACCTTTCAACTGTCCAGAGTTTTTTAGACTGAGTACATGTTTGCCACATGTTTGTAGTCATTTTCATATACAGTTGTGTTTTGTCTGGAAAGTCATTAAAGACTGAAGTCATAACATAATATCATACATTTGAATGTCAGATGTCATATCCTTCAGAGTATTCCTGTGAATGCAAAACCTACTTTGCTATGAACTGTCTAAGTGTGTTACAGCAATATTTATAAAGTGTCACTATTTTGGGACTTTGCCCCCCATTTATGTGTGCCTTTGTCCAGATGTCTTGCTCTAACAGGTTGAGAGTTAAGACTGAGCTGCAATAGTGTAAACACAGTGTGCCATACTGACAAAGAACAGAAATGTATAACAGGTATTACCTGTGCACATGTATGTTTGATAGTAGTAGCTGGAAGCCTCAAACATACAGACATGAGTTGCAAAACAGAAGGTAAATAAGCTGTACTTGTTTTACATTTACAAATGTGTAATCTTAGTTTCAGTGCATCAAACAGACATAAATGTGTCTACAGCTGCACATTGTTGTATTGCCTTGAAACATAAATAATTACTAGTTTCATTATAATTACTAGGTTGAAATTGGAAAAGTGTTTAACTGTGTTATGACTTTGTGTCCAAGCCTACACCAAGCATCTATATGAGCACCTACATAGCTGTATGGACTCAGCAATACCTGACTGGAAAAAAACATCTCCTCCATGGTAGAGTACACCTCTGTGGTGGATAGCAGCAATACACAAACTCCATAATAGATGGAAATATTGGCTGTACAGGGCCAAGAAGGAGCAGGTGCCAAATTGGAAGTAATCTCACCTTTGTCTGAACAAGCAAATAGGGTCACAGGTAAATTACTCTAATGCTAACTTTCAGTGCAAATTGGACACATCCATCAAAGCCAATCACAAGGCCTTCTTCACATATGTCTGCAGTCTCAGAGGCAATACTCAAATCTGCTCTGTACTGGTATTCAAGAACACCACATACACATACGCCATAGATATAGCCATCCTGCTGCAGACAGGTTAAGTGAAAACTTCACCCCCTGTCCCCCCCATCCGTAAAGGAGGATATGCACAGCACCTGCCCCCCCTCCCCTCATCATCAGGGAGTAGGTCCATAATACCCTCTCAAAAGCAACAGAGATCTCCATGGGACCTGATAACATCCCTGGCTGCATCCTACATGAACTCAGGCATGAGCTCTGGGCTCCATTACACACTATTGCCAACCAAAGCCTGAGCACCATTGTTATCCCATCTGCATGGAGGACAGCTGCTGTCATCCCTCTACACATAGGTGGAGCATCCACTGACTCAGCCAATCATATGCACATCAGCCAAACTAGCCTGATCTGCAAGACCATGAAAGGCATTATCAAGGACCTAGTAAACAGGGACATCATCAACCTCAAAATACTTGAACCCACACAATTTGGTATTGTCAAAGGGAGATCAGGCCTGTTAAACCTGGTCAACTTCTTTGAAGCGGGCAATAAACACATGGACAAGGAGAAAACAGTGCACACTGTCTACCTTCACCTAGCCAAAGCCTCTGACAATAATCCCAAGTTGGCCATAATACATAAGCCTACACAGCAAGGCATCAACCTGTATGTTACCAGATGGGCAACTAACTGGCTGAATGATAATACCCACTCAGTCAAAGTAGTGGAAGACATCTCTAGTAATAGACCCTTAAAGAGCGGTGTACCCCAAGGATCTGTCTGGGGGCCTCTACTGTTAGGGATATACTTTTCTGAGGTGCAAGACAAAACCAGCCATCTGTGGCTAATCAGGTTTACAGATGACTGCAAGCTGGCCACTGTCTTACACCCCCCCCCAGTGATGTGAGCATCCTCCAAGGGGCCCTTACCCAAACTAATGACTGGTGCCAGAAGCATTGCCTCATACTGAATGTCAGGTAATGCGTCATTATCCCTGTTGAGGTAGATGTCATCCACATTAGTTATTACAGTAATAACTATGTACTGAGCATGCAATCAGGTGTGAGGTGACTTGTGCCCCAAGGTTGATAGCAACCTGACCATTTTCCACCACATTGGCACCATTGTATGGAAGGCTGTCTATACGGCCCACTTCACAAATAAGGGTATGTCATCCAGGAACCAGGAGGCCATAGCATCCCTGTACTCCTCCCTTAGACTGATTACTGAGTACAATGGCTCATTTGGCATGTACCTTGCCAAACTCATGCAGCAGTTGCAGAGACCACAGAGGTTCCTGACCAGGAAAATCCAGGTCTGCAACACCTATCCTATACAGATAGGCTAAAAGCCCTGTCACTCTACTCAGTCTCATACAGAGTGATCATAGGTGATATGTGTCTGGCATACAAGGCCATTCCCAAACCAGTCTTGATGGAGTTTCTGCATATCCGTAAAACAAACCCCACTCATGCAACCCGCACACAAGGCCCTCACCTGGTCTGTGACATGAATAGTACTTGCTGACGGGATAGATTTGTGTCCCAAACAATACACTGTCTGTAAAATACACTCCCCTCCCCATGTCTAGCAGAGTACATCTCTAGCCTTCTTTAAGAAGAAGCTGGATGACTGCATGGGAAACCCAAAAGGCACCCCTGGAATCCCACCTGTGTCCCAGCTGGACAGGAGAAACAGGTGCTGACTTTGAAAGGACATGGGGAAAAATCTGGGCTAGGCTTATGAGGACATCTGGGCCAATAGCCTAGTATCCTATGAACCTATGCACCTAGTACTTTACACATTTCCTGTATGTATTGCAGACTGTCCTGCAATGTTGTCATAAATTAATCCCTTTGAGTCTGAACTGTCTAGTTACTGCATTGGCAGAGTATTCCCTTGTTCCTTTATTAGTTATTATCACATATCGTTACACCATGTCATTGTGTCTGGTCTGTATAGCACTAAGTCAGCTCTTAGAGTACTTGCATATGCACGTGGTGACACTGTATAGCTCACTCCAATAGCCTTGGTCTTGGACACACTAAACATTTTGCTAATAAGCTCATAGGATTTGTCACCCTTTGTTGAGGGCCTTACAGTACCTGTTAATGAGATGGATTGTGGCAGTCAGAACTACCTTAAATTCTGGGCTGAAGGGCCCATAGTTAGCAAAGTTGTGCTTGAATTTAACAAGAGTGTGTGTGTGTGTGTGTGTGTGTGTGTGTGTGTGTGTGTGTGTGTGTGTGTGTGTGTGTGTGTGTGTGTGTGTGTGAGTGATTCAAAACTCAAATAGCAAAGTGTGTGGGTCAGCTACTTGGCTAGGGACCCGAAGTACTGGTTGGACAGAGAGGCTGACAGATGTTTTGGATTGACCCCTCTGCTGAGATGTTAACCTCATAGGTGTGCCAGTGTGGAGTGTTATTGGGGATGTGGAGAAAGAGGGAGAAATGATCCCCACACTGACTGTGACCTCTGTGTGCTCTGAAGGGTAATTGGACTTTAATGTACATGTACCTGTCATCCTGCCATTGTGTACATCCCTAACTGGTGGTAGTGGTGAGTTTTTAGGCTCCCTGATGATTGGGCCAGTGCAGGGGTGAGACACTGTAGGTGTGAAGCAATCAGATACAGGTGTACTGGTGGATACAGATGGCATATCACATCATATACCCTCATTGAGCCCCTCTCAGTCTGACAGTGTCATACAGGGTTATTTCACAGATAGTCCACGTTTTCTTGACCATTCCTGACATACTCTGCCTAGGTGAGTGTGTACTCCACACCTGTATCTGATTGCTTCACACCTACAGCTAGCATACCTGCTGATCTCTGCAGCAAGACAGCAAGTTATAGTTAGTAGTAGTAGGTGGATACTGGAACTAGGTCAGCAGCAGTGTGTATGTACTGAGAATACAATGTAAGGGAATGGATACAGTACCAGATACCCAAGTACAATCACTGTGCCCCAGGGTTCTGGTATGCCACAGACACATTCCCGAAACTATGTGGACAGACATTGTGTATTGTTCAAATGGTGTGCGGAAATACACATTTGTCTGGCAGGGGGGTCTACATCATTCAGGCACATGTACGCATTTCACAAACATCTGGGTGCTGAAAATGTCAGACACCTATGAGGAAGTCACCCTACAACACATATGCACTGATCTCAGTTATTGTGTAGCTCAGATGTTCCAGGAATGTCCACATGCACCTGTAGGAGCACTCACCTATTTGTGGGATGTAGGCTTGAAGACATGGTACTGTAACACTGCCCATAGGGGATGCCCAGCAGTTGATGGCACTGATCTGTGTGGACACATAACAACACAGTCTGTCACGGCAGACAGGCCACTGACAGTATTCCACATACCATACCAGGTTACTATGCTGTGGGCCCTGAGCAGACATATCCCTAGGCCACATGTTAGTCCATGTGTATGCAAGTCAGTAGCTGATGTCCACATCCAACAGGGACACGGGTGGTATCCCAAGGGTGTATGTGCCATTAATCATCTGGTTGACCATGTTACACCTGCAAAGGTATAGATAGCTACTCTGCCTGATGTGGACAGGGTGCCCATTTCCCCGCAGGGTGATTGCATGTGACACACATCCAAGCTGCCAATAAGGCCAGTCCAGGTCAGGTGGAGGTTGTTTGTGTGTGTGTGTGTGTGTGTGTGTGTGTGTGTTGTCAGAGTGAAGCATGACCTGCACTCATGCAGCAGTCCCAGAAATATGGAGTGCGTGATTGCCTGGTATGCCAGAGTGAGGTAACTCTTGAGGGGTATGTATGACACCAGGTAGAGGCTTGGCCTCATAGCCTATAGATGTATGGTAGATGTCTGATGGGCTGGTATGCCCTGGTAGGGAACTTCTGTGATGTCCCCAGCTGCTGCATGTGCCGTGTGATGTGAAAGTTGAATGGAGGATTATGCAAATTAATGGTTCTCATTGGGGGGAACAGGATACATCAGCATCAGGAGTGCAAAGCATGCTGTAGTGCCAGTATGGTGAAACTACCCACACACATACTGTGCTGATAGATGGCAGGAGTATGATGTGGGTGTTAGCAGTGGATAGTGCTAGAAAACATGGATGTACAGGATCTGTACATAACAGTGCCCAATGTATGAGGTCTTGTGATGTGTTTCCCTGTTCATGTCTTTCAGGTGGAATGTCTTGACAGTGGCAACCAACCTTTCCTGATCCTGAGACTGCAGCAATACTCAACGTCATAAGACTGCATCACACAGTCCTGTTCGGTAGAAGCAGACAGCAGCTGCAAGAACGGACCATCCTGTGGACTGAACTAATGTTTACTGCTAATAATCTGGGTCAGCATGGGTGAACCTATGAACAGATCAGGCATAGGGCAACTGACCTTATTCACTATGACCGGCAAAGGGCTGCAGCTGTGGCCAGGGACCGTGCAGCCACAGGTGGAGGTCCTACTATGCAGGCCCCACTGACACCAACAGAGGAGTTCCTTGCCTACCTTGTGGCAGCCACCACATGGAAACCATACACACCTGTGTCATGGAGGTGGATGACACCCAAACAACAGATGAGGAGCATCCAGATAAGGCCCCAGTGGACATCCCTTCAAAACTGTATCATTCATACTGGCATCCTTAGAGTATCTAGATGCATATGTCAGGTCAAACTGCATTTGTGGGTGGGGTGTTGTAATGAACACAAGTGCACATCTATAGTGAATGACAGCAAATTGTGTAGTATTAGAGCTTGTACTGTATATGTTCAGAAATGTATCATTTATCCTGCACCAATGCCATATGTGAGTGTGCTGACAATACCTCTCCCCCACAACTACATAGATTCCTCTGGTCTGGCTGGGGAACAGCAACCTGAAGCTAGAGAGTATAGAAATTTCTTGCTGTGGCTCACCAATACCCTAGGCATGTTAAGGGCATGCATTTTCCATGCATACAACTGTTACTCTTAGCTATATTGCAATATGTGCATGTTCACGTGTGGTGAGGTTAACTGCAGTGTGTCACAGTGGTCATCACAGGAGCCTATTCACAGGAGCTGTAACATTTCTGTAGGTGCTGCCACTGTGCTATACAGGGGTACATCAATATTGTGTACAAGGGTGCAGTGTGTGTTAGTTGAAGGTCTATCACCTACTACAAGTCCTCATGTATCTCAGAGGTATATATTTGTAGCAACATGTTGTTGAGGGCCTGTTCAGAGTGTATCTGTTGTGGTCTGATTGTGTGTCATGCATGTCATCATTCAGATATTGTGTGGTCTGTATAATTCCTTTGTGCCACCTCACCTGTATGTGTCTGTGTGTGTGCATGTGCATGTTCGTGTGTGTGTGTGTGTGTGTGTGTGTGTGTGTGTGTGTGTGTGTGTGTGTATCATCAAACATTATAGTGCAGGTATTAATTTACATATGTTGTTTTCCCCCTCACATGTGAACATGGGGGATTGGTGTCTCTCCCCCTCACAACCTAATGTTGGTGTCTTTGCAGACTCTGATGATGGTGGTCATAGTGAGGCATAGGTGGGGTGACTTGTGCCCCAAGGTTGATAGGGGCTGAATCTGTGCCATTGGTTGGTATCCCACTTTCACTCACAATGTCCCCGCACAGAATCAGTATGCCCACACAAACCAAGTCCCCAGCAGCCACAGATAATGGACAGTTAGAGGGTGGTGGCATGGAGCAGGCTAGTGTGGTGACTATGGCAAGTGTGAATGTAGACACTAGCCATAGCCAGAGAGCAGGCGAGTTCCCACATAGGCAGATGGAGAGGGGTGCTTGAAGGAGGACTGCTGCCCATCAAGCACCCCTGTCACAAGTGTCACAGCAGGTGTCACCAGACACATGTTTTGGTCCATCAGGGAGGCACAGGCACATTCTGAAAGCAACACCAGATGGATGCTCAGGGTCATGAATGCAACACTTCCTGCCATGCGTGATGATGTATGATGACCTCCATGGCCTTGGTGATACCACACATTATTATGCTGATGTCAAGGATAGATGGTGGGGTGAGACCTTGTCATTGCTCGACTGTGCAATGTCTGTGCTTGAGCATGTGGTGGGAGTAGGGTGTTGCCCACGTGGACATAGCTCAGCAACAAGATGAGCTGAGAGTCCACGTGGTCATGCACATTCACACTCCCATAATGGCAGTACCACCAGCACTACCAAAGGGAGGGTACTGTCCACACTACAATGGAGCAGGCCATGGGCACATGGTCCTGGCTGAACCCGTCACTATCGGGGAGTAGTACTGCATCTGGCATTGGGCCAGGTGGTGCCAGTGAGACTAATGGCAGAACCAGTTCCCATGTCCATGGCCAAAGACAGTGAACTGTACATCCTGCCATGTACGGTCCACAGCTGTCCAACATACCCCTGTGTAGGGCAACCACATGGCTTGACTGTGTGCATACAAACACTCACACATCTCTATCACAGGCAGGTCACCACCAAACACACACACAGCTCCTTTGCTTGGCCCAGTTAAACAACACCACTCCAGACACACACACACATGATGTCAACTGTATGGCCCAGTCTAGGCCTTAAGCAAACCCACACCGCACCCTGTGCATGTGATGACACCTGTGCTACATCCCTGTTATCCATACCATTGATGCAGGGACATGCTAATATAGGGTCTGATGCACAGGGTGAATATAGTACAATGTAGGAATGTAATGCTGTGAAAGGTGCTGTCTGCTGGCAATTGTTATGAGCACACATCAAAGTGCATATACCTTGTTAGCCGTGATGCATTATTGCTGTTAGAACTGCTGACTTGACTGTAGTCTTACATACTGTATTCTGTTTGTGTTCCAAGTGTCTGTGTGTCTGCAGGCTGTGGGCCTGCTGATATTACCCACGATGATTATGGCAGAGTGGAAACACAGTGACCTTTTAATAGTCAAGGTACAGCTGTATATGTGCATGTTTACCAGGTGTGCATGCATGCAACATTGTCTGAGAGACACTGGGGGCAAACAGTGTGACCTTGCATACATACTCCTTGACACAGCCAGCTAGCCTTCATACATGTCACCTGGGTGTTCTGTAGTACCACAGCCTCATACATACAGGGGAGGTTACTCGAGTACTGGTACTAGGTCCCTCACAAACCTAACCATTACTTTAACCCCAGCAGATTCACCTATCTTGTGGGAACCAGGCAGTCACAGGGCCTTCACATGTCTGCATATTGCACACAGATAGGCAAAACCCAATGTGTGTGTGACATTATCAAATGTGGAGTGTGGAACACAACTTATAATAATGTGACAGTTGGCAAGACATAGCATGCTCACGGCAAATGCAACACAATGGACTTCCTCTGTTTTGCTACTATGTCACCTTCTTTGTGTGACATTACCTTAGCTTACAGTATTTCTCATAACATTACGGTGCTTCTGATGTCCAGAAACTGCTCTATGCAATCAGTACAGATCTGCACGACATGTTTCTTGTCCTACAGTCTTGGAACTTCTTTTCACTGTTTCAGTTGTTGTCACAGGTTCCACCTTGCCAAATATGGACTGCAACCTGCAGGGTGGTACAGACATAACTCTCAACTGTACAAATTTCCACAGACAGTCCGGATTCTTGCCTTATATTTTTGGTCCATTTTCTCATAAACCTGTGTTTTTCTGGCAAATTGTTGCCAAATCATTGCGGGTTGATGTTAAAAAATAATGGCAGATATTATGAGTTGCAGATGTCATACCTTTCAGACTATATTTGCTAATTCACAACCTGTTATTCTATCACCTTTATAAGTTTGTAGGACAATATTTGAAAAGTGTCCCTATTATGTGGTCTTTGTCACCCCATTTTTTATGGCTTTGTAAACATTTCTTACTCTAAGAGCTTGGGAGGTATGGGTAAACATGGTGGCCATACCTCTGACCTCTGCATATGTCTGCAGATTGTCCTGATGTCTGACACATAATTTCATTCCATCTGTCATAAACATGTGGTTTTCTGGCCAACATTTTGGAAGATCATGACAGACTGACATTGCAGATTAATGACGGATATTGTCATGTAACAACACACACCCTTTAGAAGGTGCATTCAAATGCATGACCAGTTCTGCTATCAATTTCCCATGTGTGTCACAGCAATATATGAAGGGTGTGCTCAATATTTGCTGTTTGCCCCAGCTTCCCATATGGCTTTAACCAGATATCTTTCTGTGAGTGGTTGAGAGGTATGCTGATACATACATACAGACACACAGACACACACACACACACACACACACACACACACACACACACACACACACACACACACACGACCTTCCCCTACTAATAGCCGAACCGCTACCTGCCCAGTTTTACAAAAGATACTGCTAGATATATAACAGAACCACCACAGAGATAATGTAGTATTGTAGTGTCTGCCACTACTATTCAAGCAGGTGACAACTGCAGGGGCAGTTTGGATTGCCAATGGTGGGCTCAGAGGCCCTTAACATGGTAGAGCCACCTGAGACACACACACATACTGCTGCATGAGGACATGCATTAAAACACACATGCACACAGAGTTGACACTTTCTCATATTAGATGACTCACCTATCTCTTTATGTACAATACACAGTGATATGCCGATTGCATGCACCGCAGTGCCTTTGTGTTAGAAACTGTGTAAATGTGCTTATAAGGTGGATGGCATCTGTAGGGGCTGCAACTAGGTTGGCAATGGGGGAGTTAACAGGGTGGAAAGGCACACAAAATGGCATAACCATTGCATACACACAGTAAATACAGCCACAGGGGATATGCATACAGAAACAAATACACACTTGCCAATAGATTACTAACCCTACATATCCACGTGAATGTACTATAGTGCTACGTACACATTACATGCAGCACAAAGATTGTATGCTGGAGACATAACTTAATACCTCCTACAACAAGTAATCTTGGGAATGCCTTCATGGATGGTTGGATAAAACATCCAAAGTAGGAACTGGTCTCATACATTGATCTTACTTACCTGGACAAGTGATCAAGTAACATACTTTGTATCAGCATGATGTTTCAGACAGGTATGATGTCTGATGCTGACATGTCTGTCACTATGGTAACTGTGACATATTTTGCAATGATTACTCATAAAGGCCCATTGTTAGGGGACATAGACTACATATAGGTTGCTAACATCTGGATAGTCCATATACATCTATGCAGATGACTGATATGGTCTGTATAGTTAACATGGTGCAGGTAAGGCAAATGCCATTAACTGCCTCCTTAAAGTAATGCCATGGGGGAGGGAGTCAACAAGCCATAACAAAGTATAACCAATACACACACGGGATAGTCTTCACACACAGTACTATAGTTGTCAGTACTGAGATTAGAACCCCTACTTATCTAATTATTTGTACTATAGTATTACAGAGTTATTGAATATGCCACAGAGCTTATAGGGCTGAAGAGTGTATGCAGGTACTTCTAAGGTGAATGACATCAGTGGGCTTTGTAAAGTTGCACAATGGGAAGTGTACTGGGTGGAACATGCCTAAAAATGGTATAACCCACACCCCCAGAGGATATGGGTTTCTTACACACACACACACACACACACACACACACACACACACACACACACACACACACACACAATATCACAGTTGCCAGTACTGACTTTATAACCCCTAATTATCTAGTTATTTGTACTACAATGTTACACAGTTATTGCACAGGTCACAGAGCTTATAACGTTGAAGAGTGTCCCAAGGTACTTCTAAGGTGAATAACATCAGCAGCCCTTGTAAAGTATGGCAATGGGAAGTGTACTGGGTGGGAAAGGCCTTATAATACTGTAATCTACAAACATGCACACTTGCAAACACACTCACACACACACACACACACACACACACACACACACACACACTTGCTATAACTGAGATTAGAACCCTTGCCTATCTAGTTATTTGTTCTATATTGTTACATAGTTATTGCATGCACCACAGAGCTTATAAGGTTGAGGGCTGTCCAAATGAACTTCTAGGCTGGATAACATCAGCAGTCCTTGTAATATCTAGCAAATGGAAGTGTACTTGGTGGGAAAGGCCTCAAAATACTTTAACCTACAAACTTACCAACACTTACACATTTGCCAGAACTGAGATTAGAACCCCTGTCGATCTAGTTATTTGTTCTATACTGTTACATTGTTATTGCATGCTCCACAGAGCTTATAGGGCTGAAGGCTGTCCAAAGGTACTTCTAGGGTGAATAACATCAGCAGCCCTTGTAAAGTATGGCAATTGGAAGTGTACTGGGTCGGAAAGGCCTCAAAGCACTTTAACGTACAAACATGTGACAGAACTGAGACTAGAACTCCTGCCTATCTAGTTATTTGTACTATAGTGTTACACAGTTATTGCACACACCACAGTGCTTATAGGGCTGACATGTTTCCAAAGGTACTTCTAAGGTGAATGACATCAGCAGATCTTGTAAAGTAAAAATGAAAAGCCAAAATAAGGCTACTCCCTCCACATGGTAGCTAGCTCCAAGATGGTCCATTTGGCGAGTATTATAAATCCCCTTTCTTGTAGTTGCTGATATGCAAGCACTACATATGTATCCCAGGTCCATCCTTAAATAAAAACATTTTTTTTAATTCTGTTCAGTTAAAAATGACAAATTGCCTACTTCAAAGTAGTGGTTCAAACACTAATATCACTTTCCTCCGAGCAAATTTCTTGTGTAACTTGCCTCAGTATGATAAGTAATTACTCATTCATTGGAAGTCACTTCCAGCTACCTTTATTCATTGAATGCAAACCTCCATTCACTGACAACTATACGCTCCGCTTCCTCAGTAGGTACTTCCAAAGTTCTAAGTCAATAAATTGCCTGTATGCAAAGCACTGGAGCAAGTTGCAAAAAGTTCCTTACTTGGAAGCCAACCTGTAACCTGCATACAGCCTGTGTGTAAAGTGGGGGGGACAAGTCCCAAAGCTCTTCCTTCTTCTAAAGCCAATTGGTTCCAATAGGCATCCCATGTTCAAGGTCACCAGAATGAATTTCCAAAGTCTAAGACCAACTTCAAATCGGCATGCTGCCTGTGCACTTAAACGAATTCCAGGATAAATAATTCTTCCTTCCTCTGAAGCCAACTGGAATCAGCAAACTGCCTGTTTGCAAAGTCTCTGGAGCAGGTTCCAAAATAATTCTACTTCTGAAGCCAACTTCAAATAAGCATGCTGCTTGTGTTCAAAAACGGACTCAGGAATGGATAAGAGCTTTCTGTTGTAAACCTTCTTCAGATCCTATGTTTATCTGCTTTGCTCTTCCTTTTATACTGTGTGTATTTTAGTTATTGACCAATGAGGTATTATATTCAAATAAAATTCTCTGCCTTCATTATTCATTGGGTATACTTGCTACTTGTATCCAATCTGTCTTTTTATATACACTGCCAAATCAGTTTAACTTCCTGAGTTCCAGCAAGTATGTCACTGGTTATTCTGTCCTCTTGGGAGGAGTCCATTCTCATATGTTCTTTAGTAGCTGGTTGGATAGCTTTACTGTCATGTTATTCAGTCCTATTTCTTAGTGGTTTTATTATAGAAGTTTATTATCACCCCCTAAGCCTCCTTTCTTTTAGTACTGGTTTTAAGGGGACTGCTGCGTTAAGGCCAGGACTTTGACTGGCATGCAAGTTCATAATCCATTCCATTTCTATTTTTTCAGTTCTGTTGAATAAATCTCCACCTCATGCTGTAACTGAAATATGAGTTAATATCATAAATTTAAAGCTATGCCCTGGATTTTGCTTTATATGCTGATACAAAGCATTAACTTCTATCTTGTTGTTGATGTCTCTTAGATGCCGTAAAAGACGTTCTTTGAACTTTCTATTAGTTTTGCCCACATAAAACAACATACATCCTTCACAGCTGGCTATATATATCACATTCTCTGTATTGCAATTTCCATTCCCTTTATAGGAATATACTTTATGTGTGTTAGGATGTTGGAACACATTAGTCGTATTAATATATTTGCATGTCTTACACTTCCCACATTTAAAAGTTCCTTTTTTCTTTACTACTCTTCCCTGTGTTGTTTCTGTTCTATTGTTACAAAGTAGACTTTTCAAGTTCTTCTTGTTTTTATATGTGAATTAGGGTTTTTCTCCTACTATACTTTTAATTTTAGGATCCACTGTTAAAACTGGCCAATATTTTTGAATAACTTTGTTTATTTTTTTATTATCTGGTGCATAAGTTAATATACATCTTAAGGACTCTTGGGTTTCATTATTCTTCTGTCCTTTTACGTGTTTGTAATGATAATATGGTTTTCCTTTGCCTCCTCGTAATTCCATCACTTGTTCAAAGTCCATCTGATTCTTCCTATACCCTTTAGTTACTAAGTTATCCACCAAATGGTTGAACTCTTGTTGAAATGTATCCTCCTTGGTACATAGTCTAGAAATGCGTATGACTTGATTTTCAAATATGTTGTTGAAAATATGTGTGGGGTGCATGCTAGTTATATGCAGCATGTGGTTCTTCCATGTAGATTTCCTATGTAGGGCCGTCTCTACAGTTCCCTTTTTAAAGATAATACTTATATCCAGGAAGTCAATACTTTCCTGTCAGTATTTGGATTCAAACTTCAAAAAGTCCGTTGTAGATGTTAGATATCTTAGAAACTGTTGGTATTGATGAATTTCTCCTTTCCATAGTAATAGTATGTCATCCACAAACCGACCATAGAACAGTACTTGCTCTTTCCATATGTTATCTTTACTATTCATCCATTGTAGCTCCCACTGTGCTAGTACTATGTTCGCATAGCTATTAGTACAGGGGGTGCCCATGGCGACCCCCCATTTTTGCCAATAGATATTTTTTGTCATAAATGAACACATTACTACTTAGTATAATGTCCAAAAGGCCACAGATACCATCAATTTCCATTGCCATGTTGTTGGTGCATAAGAACTGCCTTACAGCTTCTATCCCATATTCATTGGGGATACATGTAAATAGACTATTAACATCTAGGGTTACCAATAATAAGTCAGTGATGTTATCCAAATCTTTCATAGTTTCTTGTAGTCTCTCCAAGAGGTGTGCCGTGTCCTTCAATACTGTTCTCGCTTTCTGCATAAGTTTTTTAAGTTCATCCTCCACATATATTGAAAGTAGTTCCATGATCCATCCTCTACCAGATACTATGGGTCTAATAGGTGGATCCAGTAGATTTTTATGCACTTTTGGTATTCCTTTAATTTCTGGCACTGTAGGATGGGATACTTCAAAAAAACTCAAACAGTTCTTCATCTAATTCTCTAGACATCAACTTATCATATAAATCATCTTTCACTTTTTTTATTAGCTCTTGTAGCTGAGCCTTGCTAATTCTTCTATAAGTTGAAGTATCACTCAACATTTCCAGCAATTTTCTGTTGTAATGTTCTTTATCCATAACCACTAGGGCTCCTCCTTTATCTGCAGGCTTAATTATTATTATTTCTTCATTTTGCTGTAATTCCTTCAGGGCTGTTTTTCTCTTTCCTAGTTATATTATGAAACTGTTTGCCTTTATTACTCTGCTTCAGTTATGCTATCTCCTCTTCACATAATTTTATAAACATTTCCACTGCTGGTGAAGTTATATGTACAAATGTACTAGGTTTCTTGTACACAATGCCACTGTTACTATCTTCTTTTATATTCATTCTACCATCAAAAATATATTTTAAAGTAATATTTCTTCCAAAACTTTTAAGGTCAGTGATCACCTCACTCAATTCAGACTTCAATGAGGGTATAAAACTAAATCCTTTCTGTAATAAGTCATTTTCTTCTTTAGTCAGCTTATATTTAGAGATGTTAATCACCAACGAATTAACATAATTCTTTAAGTGATGTGGTTCTTCTTAGTCACTTTTCTTTTCTTCCTTTCCCTGCTTAGGGATCTGGGTACTCTGCTTTTTTGTTCTGTAACAGAAAAGGAAGCTGTTGAAAGATGGGTATATGAATCGTGCCTTTTTTGGCACCGTTTCTATCTCTCCTTTAGGAGCATCCTTTCCTTTCTTCTCTCTTTGTGAGGTATCTTTTCCTTCTATTGTTGGTGTAGATATAATTTCTAAGTCTCCCAATAATATGATTCCATTATTCATCCTATTCCTGGCTCCTTCTTCAGTATTGATAGTATCCCTGATGATTGGTGCATGTATATCTACTTGTACCTGCTGCGTTTTGCCTGCATCAGTCTGTTGCCCTCTTTTCCGAAAATCTTTAGGCTCTTCTATTTTCTGCTGATGTCTTTCTTTCCTGGGCCATTCAAAAAGGTGGCCTGCTGCAAAGTCATCAAAATCCCTCTTAAGTTTACCTATTTTAATCATTTTGAGCCTATTGTCATAGGCTTCCAGTTTATTCTGTAATCTCTCTAGTTTGACTTTGTCATTATCTGATAGCGTCAACTGTTCTCATTCTTTTTGCTTGTTCTGTATGAACTGTGAGATTTCCGTCTCTTGAGGCTTGAAGTACTCCATGAGTAACTTTATGTAATGAAAACTGGTCTCTATGTTTATTTGTTGCCATCTGGCCAATAAATCCGGGTATGTGTTCCCATAAGTAGCCATGCATCTAACTCTCAAGTCCCTTGGGATGACATTAAGGTGAAGGCAGGCTTCCATGTGGAAGAATTGCCATTGTAATCTTTTTAATTTGTACGCTGCATTTTTAACATCACTATATAAGTTCTCAAAAGCTACGTCTATTGCTTCTCCATTATCCACCACTGCTCCATCAGTAATGTCTATTGATAGTAGTGGATTACTGGCATTCAAAGTCAAATGAGGTCCTTTTTTCTTTGTCTCTATGTTAGATACTTGTATCTCTTCCATATTTAAAGTCCATGTGCAGGGCTTGTTACTATAAATATATGAAAATGAAAAGATAAAATAAACAAGCTCTAGCCTAGGGAGTACGCCTTCACCATATGAAAATGAAAAGCCACAATAAGGCTACTCCCTCCACGTGGTAGCTAGCTCCAAGATGGTCCATTTGGCAGGTATTATATATCCTCTTTCTTGTAGTTGCTGGTATGCAAGCACTACATATGTATCCCAGGTCCTTCCTTAAATAAAAACATTTTTTTTTTAATTCTGTTCAGTTAAAAACGACAAATTGCCTACTTCAAAGCACTGGTTCAAACACTAATAACACTTTCCTCGGAGCAAATTTCTTGTTATAGTAACTTGGCTCAATATGATAAGAAATTACTCATTCATTGGAAGTCACTTCCAGCTACCTTTCTTTATTGAATGCAAACCTCCATTCACTGACAACTATATGCTCCGCTTCCTCAGTGGGTACTTCCAAAGTTCTAAGTCAATAAATTGCCTGTATGCAAAGCACTGGAGCAAGTTGCAAAAAGTTCCTTACTTGGAAGCCATCCTGTAACCTGCATACAGCCTGTGTGTAAAGTGGGGGGGGGGGACAAGTCCCAAAGCTCTTCCTTCTTCTAAAGCCAATTGATTCCAATAGGCATCCCATGTTCAAGGTCACCGGAATGAATTTCCAAAGTCTAAGACCAACTTCAAATCGACATGCTGCCTGTGCACTTAAATGAATTCCAGGATAAATAATTCTTCCTTCCACTGAAGCCAACTGGAATCAGCAAACTGAATTTTATATAGGGGAGAGTAAACGTGCTTTTAAAGTAAGGTTACAAGAACACGTAAGAGATATTAGAAATAAAAAAATAGAAAGCCCCCTTGCAATGCATTTTAAAGATTATCATAACAGTGACCCAAAGGGTATGTTTGCTACTATCTTGGAACACATTGTTTTAGATAAAAATGATGAAATAGTTAAAAGGAGACTTTTATATAAGGAAACAGTTTTTATATTAAAATTTGACACTATGACACCCAGAGGCATTAATGTAGAATGCAACTGGAGAGTTTTTTTGTAATTAACTGATAAATTGTTTAATTAACATTTTATGGTATAAATATGTGTTGTAATGAATTTGATAGTATTCTCCTTGAAGGCGAAAGGCGAGGCTCTAGAGAGAGACTATCCAATAAATAAGTGTTGGATTCTGTTTTCTGTCGTTACATTTGAAGAACTTTTATTTATTTTTTATTTTGGTTGTTATACTACATTCTATGTCGAGTGATCCTTCACTAAATGTGCCTAGAATATTTAGGCAAGAATCAATAGATAGGAGTCAGACAACTATGGAACAATTTACTACATCAGTAGGAGATCGAACAAATGTCCGAATCACCCAAGAAGAACAGGTTGTTTTTTGTCAGAAATTTTTACAAAAGGAACAAATGAGAAGAGCAGATAATCCGTTTTCCAATGTTGGCCAATGAATAGGCAATTCTTTACCTGAAGAAATGAAGGAAATGTTTGATAAATTAGATAAACTTATGGCTAAAAAACTGGCGGTGCATCTAAATTGCCTAAGTTTACAAAGGTATGTGGAACTTGACATCACACCGAGAGGCGTGAGAGCCTTTAAAAATCCTACCACCCCATTTGATCTACAGGATGAGACTGATAAAGCATTTCATAAGAGATGGGTAACAGCTGCCCATCGTTGCTCTATTGAATGGGTTAGTATATTAGTTGAACGGGACAAGGTGAAACAAGTGAAATTGAAAACTGAAATTTCCAGTGCTTGTGAAACTTTGTCAAATACAGTTGGTTCAGCTTGAATGGAGCAGTGTTTGAAAGACATTCAGAGTAAACTAATAGATATGGAGAAAGAACTGTTAAATGTAAAGAAATATAAATTAAATCGTGATATTAAAGATTATGCCGGGGATTCAGCTTTCTTTCGCCCAATCAACAGCAAGAGACGACGTTGAAGCATCAGGTTTGCGGATCAGGAGGGCCATAGATGTAATGGCGGAGCTAGTGCATACTCGGATGCATCTACTGAGTGGGAAAGTGAATCAGGAGAAGTAGGGGATTATCCGGAGCTTCCTGCAGTGCAAAATCCCCAATTTTTCCAGCAGCCTTTTTGTAGAGGTAAGCGATCGGAATATGGAGACAGAGACAGATATAGAGGGGGCAATTCCACAACTGAAAACGGACAGAGACAATATTTGGAAGCCCAATCATCTTCCCAAAGGTACAAACGAGTTAGAAAGAACTGATTATTTTAATTTCTTTAACCAAGAGGTCAATGGACATGTTGTAGATAAAGCATATATAATTAATTTATGGGGTT
This sequence comes from Protopterus annectens, assembly GCF_019279795.1. Taxonomy (NCBI): domain Eukaryota; kingdom Metazoa; phylum Chordata; order Ceratodontiformes; family Protopteridae; genus Protopterus; species Protopterus annectens. The sequence goes on from NC_056731.1 coordinate 512,083,101, forward strand.
TGAATTTGGACGATGCTACAATTTCTATGCTTAACCGTGGTTTGAAATTTATACCCACGGTACTGTCTAGACTACATTTTTTAAAGAGTGATATATATCGTTTTATATGTAAATTACATCTAACTTGTTTTTTTCAAAGCAAGGACAAAAGTGTGGTTTTAGATAATGTATATAATGATATATCATCTATTTCGGATGAGTCAGAGGAAAGTTTTCACTCTTGTATGTCAGAAAATGAAGTTTTTGTGAATAATAATGCATATTGTCAGTTGGACACAACTAAAGTTACAGTTAAAAGTCATTTTGTTCCACCTTTTTTTCATGAAGGTATTAAGAATTTTTCAGCAATGATAGATTTTGTAATCGAGTCTATTTATAGTAAATTTGATGCTAACAGACAAGGTATCAGTTATAACTTGACTAGATTAGAATGGCAAGCCCTACATAGATTAATTAAAAATAAAGAATTAATAATAAAACCATCAGATAAGGGCAATAAAGTAGTATTGATGCATTATACTCAGTATGCTGAAATGTGTTGGGAGCATTTAAATGACAATGAGACCTATAGTAGATGTGACATTAAAGAATATGAAGAGGCTGTAAAACAATTTAATGCTTTACTTCAGAAGTGGTACCGATTAGGTTACTTTTCAAAAGATGATATAACTCAAAAATTTAAGACAGATAATTGTGAAATAGCCAAATTTTATTGTTTACCAAAAGTACATAAGAATATTGCTCATCCTCCAGGTCGTCCTATTGTGTCAGCATGCAATTATTTTCTGCATAACATGGGTACATTTTTGCATAGTTTTCTATATCCATATGTTATTAAGCAGGCATCTTTTATTAAAGATAGCTTTGATTTTTTGGAAAAAATATTACCAATTACATGGACTAAGGATATGTACTGGTTTACGGCAGATGTAAAAAGTTTGTACACAAGTATAAAACATAGGCATGGATTGAAAAGCATTAGAAAAATTCTTAGGAGATAGTCCACTATCGTTTTATATTGTGGAATTGGTAGAATTCTACCTTAAGAACAATTATTTTTATTTTGATGGACAATTGTTCCATCAGTTGAGAGGCACAGCTATGGGGGCAGCCTTTGCCCCCATGTATGCAAATATTATGATGCACTTTTTGAGATAGAATTTTTATATCAGATGGAATTTTTTAAGAATAATGTAGTAAAATATTATCGTTATATTGATGATTTAATTTTTATTTGTAAAGGGGGAAAACGGGAAGTACATAGTTTTATGGTAGGCCTACAAGAAAATGAGTCTGATTTGAAATTGATGGTTTTCAGTTTGGAAATAAGGTGAATTTTTTAGATATTACTTTAAAGGGAGGTGAGAATGGAAAGATTGTCACCAAAGTGTTTCGCAAATTTGAAGAAAATTTACATTTTTTGGATGGATATAGTTACCATCCACCGCATCTAATGAAATCTTTACCATATGGTGAATTCATAAGAGTTAAGAGATTGTGTAATAATACAGATGAAGTGGATATAGAATTAGAGAAAACTTCACAGTTATTTGTTAGAAGGGGTTATGATACAAAGGAAGTAACATTGTCTTTAAATAAGGTTAAAAAAGTAATGTATGGAAGGTAAATAAGAAATGTAATAATAATTTTTATAGGAATCAAAAATTTAAAGGTTTAGAAAAAATGTATATGGTAATGACTTATGATTTGTTATCAGAAGAAATCAGTCAGGCAATTCAATTTTACTGGAATTCACTATTCAAATATAAGGATTTGATAGAAATTGTTCCAAAAAAATATTGTTTTTTCTTAAAAGAGAGGTAGGAACCTTAAGGACATGTTGGTCCATGCTGGATTTTCTACCCCCAAAATTAATTTAGGTATAGATGTGAAGTTAATGGGAACTTATCCATGTGGGAAATGTATTTCTTGTCAGTATGTATGTAAAACATTTGACTGTATAAATAGAAGGAATTTTCAGCCTTCTGGTAAATTCTCATGTAATACAGAAGTAGTTATATATGCATTTAGATGTCCGTGTGGATTATTTTATATAGGGGAGAGTAAACGTGCTTTTAAAGTAAGGTTACAAGAACACGTAAGAGATATTAGAAATAAAAAAATAGAAAGCCCCCTTGCAATGCATTTTAAAGATTACCATAACAGTGACCCAAAGGGTATGTTTGCTACTATCTTGGAACACATTGTTTTAGATAAAAATGATGAAATAGTTAAAAGGAGACTTTTATATTAGGAAACAGTTATAATATTAAAATTTGACACTATGACACCCAGAGGCATTAATGTAGAATGCAACTGGAGAGTTTTTTTGTAATTAATTGATAAATGGTTTAATTAACATTTTATGGTATAAATATGCATTGTAATGAATTTGATAGTATTCTCCTTGAAGGCGAAAGCCGAGGCGCTAGAGAGAGACTATCCAATAAATAAGTGTTGGATCCAGTTTTCTGTTGTTACATTTGAAGAACTTTTATTTATTTTTTATTTTGGTTGTTATACTACTGGAATCAGCAAACTGCCTGTTTGCAAAGTCTCTGGAGTAGGTTCCAAAATATTCCTAGTTCTGAAGCCAACTTCAAATAAGCATGCTGCTTGTGTTCAAAAACAGACTCAGGAACGGATAAGAAATTACTCATTCATAGGAAGTCACTTCCTCAGTAGGTACTTCCAAAGTTCTAAGTCAATAAATTGCCTGTATGCAAAGCACTGGACATGGTACTAGCACAGTGGGATCCACAATGGATGAATAGTAAAGATAACATATGGAAAGAGCAAGTACTGTTGTATGGATGGTTTGTGGATGACATACTATTACTATGGTAAGGAGAAGTCCATCAATACCAACAGTTTCTAAGATATCTAAGATCTACAATGGACTTTTTGTAGTTTGAATCCAAATACTCCCAGGAAAGTATTGACTTCCTGGAGATAAGTATTATCTTTAAAAAGGGAACTGTAGAGACGGCCCTACATAGGAAAGCTACATGGAAGAACCACATGCTGCATAGAACTAGCATGCACCCCACACATATTTTCAACAACATATTTGAAAATTAAGTCATACGCATTTCTAGACTATGTACCAAGGAGGATACATTTCAACAAGAGTTCAACCATTTGGTGGATAACTTAGTAACTAGAGGGTATAGGAAGAATCAGATGGACTTTGAACAAGCGATGGAATTACGAGGAGGCAAAGGAAAACCATATTATCATTACAAACACGTAAAAGGACAGAAGAATAATGAAACTCAAGAGTCCTTAAGATGTATATTAACTTATGCACCAGATAATAAACAAATAAACAAAGTTATTCAAACATATTGGCCAGTTTTAACAGTGGATCCTAAAATTAAAAGTATAGTAGGAGAAAAACCCTAATTCACATATAAAAACAAGAAGAACTTGAGAAGTCTACTGTGTAACATTAGAACAGAAACAACACAGGGAAGAGTAGTAAAGAAAAAAGGAACTTTTAAATGTGGGAAGTGTAAGGCATGCAAATATATTAATACGACTAATGTGTTCCAACATCCTAACACACATAAAGTATATTCCTATAAAGGGAATGGAAATTGCAACACAGAGAATGTGATATATATAGCCAGCTGTGAAGGATGTATGTCGTTTTATGTGGGCAAAACTAATAGAAAGTTCAAAGAATGTATTTTACGGCATCTAAGAGACATCAACAACAAGATAGAAGTTAATGCTTTGTATCAGCATATAAAGCAAAATCCAGGGCATAGCTATAAATTTATGATATTAACTCATGTTTCAGTTACAGCACGAGGTGGAGTTTTATTCAACAGAACTGAAAAAATAGAAATGGAATGGATTATGAACTTGCGTGCCAGTCAAAGTCCTGGCCTTAACACATTATTTCCATTAAAACCAGTACTAAAAGAAAGGAGGCTTAGGGGGCGATAATAAACTTCTATCATAAAACCACTAAGAAATAGGACTGAATAACATGACAGTAAAGCTATACAACCAGCTACTAAAGAACATATGAGAATGGACTCCTCCCAAGAGGACAGAATAACCAGTGACATACTTGCTGGAACTCAGGAAGTTAAACTGATTTGGCAGTGTATATAAAAAGACAGATTGGATACAAGTAGCAAGTGTACCCAATGAATAATGAAGACAGAGAGTCTTATTTGAATATAATACCTCATTGGTCAATACCTAGAATACACACAGTATAAAAGGAAGAGCAAAGCAGATAAACATAGGATCTGAAGAAGGTTTACAACCAAAAGCGCTTATCCGTTCCTGAGTCCATTTTTGAATGCAAGCAGCATGCTTATTTGAAGTTGGCTTCAGAACTAGGAATATTTTGGAACCTGCTCCAGAGACTTTGCAAACAGGTAGTTTGCTGATTCCAGTTGGCTTCAGAGGAAGGAAGAATTATTTATCCTAGAATTCATTTAAGTGCACAGGCAGCATGCCGATTTGAAGTTGGTCTTAGACTTTGGAAATACATTCCAGTGACCTTGAACATGGGATGCCTATTGGAACCAATTGGCTTTAGAAGAAGGAAGAGCTTTGGGACTTGCCCCCCCCCCCCCATGCAGGTTACAGGTTGGCTTGCAAGTAAGGAACTTTTTGCAACTTGCTCCAGTGCTTTGCATACAGGCAATTTATTGACTTAGAACTTTGGAAGTACCTACTGAGGAAGCAGAGCATATAGCTGTCAGTGAATGGAGGTTTGCATTCAATGAAGAAAGGTAGCTGGAAGTGACTTCCAATGAATGAGTATTTCTTATCATATTGAGCCAAGTTACTATAACAAAAAATTTGCTCCGAGGAAAGTGTTATTAGTGTTTGAACCAGTACTTTGAAGTAAGCAATTTGTTGTTTTTAACTGAACAGAATTAAAAAAAATTGTTTTTATTTAAGGAAGGACCTGGAATATATATGTAGTGATTGCATACCAGCACCTACAAGAAAGGGGATATATAATACCCACCAAACGGACCATCTTGGAGCTAGCTACCACGTGGAGGGAGTATCCTTATTGTGGCTTTTCATTTTCATATGGTGAAGGTGTACTCCCTAGGCTACAGCTTGTTTACTTTATCTTTTCATGATCTTGTAAAGTAGGGCACTGGGAAGTGTACTGAGTGGGAAAGGCCTCCACAATTGGCTAAGCTTCTGGTGTCATTCTAAGGGGATCCAGTATCTATCTGCCTGGGATGACATGATTGACAGACCACAATGCTTTTCCGGGGATGGCCTGCACCTGTCACCTCTGGGATTCCAGATACTGGCTAAGGCTCTTGCCTCCCCTATAGTGCCTTTTTTAGGCAAGGCTCAAACATCAAATGCACCACCATAGTAGATACAAACAAGCGAAATCTAAGGGTAATGCTACTCAATACTAGAAGCCTAAACCTCAAAATGCACTCACTCAAAGCACTCCTTAAAATGGAGAACATCGACATCTGTGCAGTGACAGAGACCTGGTTTAAGGCTCCAGAGAGCAACCCTGCATTACCAAGCTACAATTCGTACCACACCTTTCGGCCACCTAACCTGGACTGAAACACTAAAAGAGGAGGTGTGTCCATATTCATAAAGAATATCAACACATCCAGGCTAGTTGCTCAACATAATGCATCCAAAATTAAGTACAGTTAATACTGGGCAAGACTGCAATTCAGGTTGTAGCTTGTTACAGATCCCCCACCATGCCCTAGGATGCTCACTACATCTTTCTCGATATACTGGATAATATTAAGGTACAGCCCAATGCCCTTATATTGGGAGATTTCAACTACCCCACCATCAACTGGGAAAACTACTCATGTACTAACTCATCTCCTCAACGTTTTCTGGAATTCATCAATTATAATGCCCTGGATCAGCTTGTCCATACCCCACCAGGTGCAGCAGCATCCTGGACCTGGTCATTATCATTATGGGTAACAGATGCTCTATGCCAGATGTCAACTCCTAGCTGGTCAGATCCAACCACAAGCTAATCACCCTAGACATCCATATCCCTCCCCCACCCCCCCCCCCATTAAGGAAACCACCATAAAAAAACTTCTCCAAAGCCAACTTCATGCTTCTTAAGACAGAAGTGGCTAACTTCATGACGCCCGTACAGATGGAAAATAGAGGCACGACTGATGACGCATGTACAAATGTACTGTATAAGCACATACATGAGTGCATGGACCTTTCCATCCCCAACAGAAGTCAAAGCGCTATCCTTCAAAAAAAGTAAGCCAATATGGTGGCCCCCCTGTCATAAACAAACTCTACAACAGAAGGAAGAAACTGTTGTAAAAAAGAGTAAAATCCCATGATTGCAGGGACTCCCTGGTCAGCCTCAGTAAGAAGCTGCGATCCCTCATAAAATCCTCCAAACCTAGTTATGAAAATAAAATCACCATGGATTCTAAAGACAATCACAAAGCATTCTACAGCTATGTCAAGAATCTCAATGGCAACACTCATATCTGCTCTGAGCTACAGCACAATGCCACTAGATTTACTGAACCAACTGATATTGCCAACATCCTGGCAGACAGGTTCAGTGCAAACTTTAACCCCCCTCACCCCCCAAAAGACCCATCTCCATACCAGAAGATTGCAAAGCCCCTGTAATCATGGACGTACAAGTAAAGACCACACTCTCCAAAACTAAGAACACAGCATTCATGGGACCAGACAACATCCCAGGCTGCATTCTGCACGAATTACAGAATGAACTGGCACCCCACCAAAGTACCACATTCAAACATAGCCTCACTTCAGGCTTTGTACCTATGGAATGGTGCACAGCAATGGTTATCCCACTCCACAAAGGGGGTGCCACCACTGACCCCAGGATCTACTGCCCCATTAGCCTGATGAGCCTGGTCTGCAAGGCCATGGAACACATCATCCTGGAGCTTATAAACAAAGACATAGGTAACTTCCAAACACTGAAGCCCACTCAGTTTGGATTTGTAAAAGGTAGTTCATGCCTCCTAAACCTGATTGACTTCTTTGAAGCAGTTACCAGAGCTGTAGATGAGGGTAAGGCGGTGCACACAGTCTATCTTGACCTCGCCAAGGCTTTCAACACCATCCCCCACTTTGGTATTATAGATAAACTCACTGGACTGGGCATAAATCTCTACGTCGCAAGATGGCTGGCTAACTGGCTCACTGACAGAACCCACACAGTGAAAGTAGCCGATTCCAAATCCCATTTCAGACCAGTGACAAGCGGAGAACCTCCTGGATCCTCTCCTGCACGTTATCTACTTCTCAGAAGTCCAGGCTAATACAGCTGGTCTCTGGCTAATGAAGTTCGCAGATGACTGCAAACTAGGACCCATAATAGATTTGCCTAAGTATGTGGAGATTCTACAAAGAGGCCTCACTGGGACTGATGGTTGGTATCAAAGTCATGGCCTAAATCTCAATGCCAAGAAGTGCATTGCCATCCCATGGACTACCATGTAGGCAGTAGCCTACTAAACACCAAATGTGTGATAAGAGACCTTAGGACACAGGTGGACAGTAGTCTCTCCTTTGGTAATCATGTTGCCACAGTAGTCAGGAAATCCTTCTACATGGCACACCTCATCACAAAGGGGTTCACCTCCAGAAAAAGAGAGGTCATCATTCCTCTCTACTCATCCCTCATCAGACCCATTATAAAGTACAATGCCCTGTATGGCATGTACCTCACAAGACATCTACAACAACTAGAAAGGCCACAGAAATACCTTACTAAGAGGATTACTGGCCTCAAACAGATGCCCTACACAGACTGTCTCAAAAAACTCCAGCTCTACTCCGTCGCATATTGCCTACTCAGAGGCAACCTCTGCCTAGCATACAAAGCCATGTCTAACCCAGATCTGATGGACATGCTACACTCAAAGAAATCCCAATCTCTCCAGGCCACACACTCCAGGGACCTAAACCTTGTCACCACAATAAACAGAACATACTGGAGGGATAGATTCCTGTCCCAGAGACTTCCCATGCTCTGGAACAGACTACCCATTCATGTCAAGCAAAGCTCCTCATTAGCCCTCTTTAAGACAAATCTTAACAATTGGATGGGAAACAGGAAAGTCACCCCGGGGATCACTTCTGTGGCTCTGCTCAACAGTATATAATAATAATTTTCTTGGGTGGCGAAAGCCAGGGAACCTCTTTTGGCCAGGCTTATATAGGCCCTAGGGCCGATAGCCTACTACTCACCTATGAACCTATAATACATTAACCTACAAGCACACACACATACACACACACACACACACACACACACACACACACACACACACACACACACACACACACACACACAGACACACACACACACACACACACACACAGGCAGTTGATGTGATATTACAACCCCTACCTCAGTCGCTGGCACATGTGACTGTTTACAACTGGTATGCAACTGTCTGCAGCAGGACATCACTCTATGCCTTTCAGGGTATCCCTGTCTATGACTCACTCTCTGTGTGTGTCTCCCTGTGTGTGTCTCTCTCTCTCTCTCTCACTGTCTGTCTCTCTCTTCCCCATGTCTATGTGTGTGTGTATGCTTGAAATATTGTTATATGTCGCCCATAGATATGTCTGTGTATCACACGCAAAAGATGCAGATATATCAAATATGGGCCACCTACAGCTAGCTGAGGTTAATCCTGTGTGATGGGTGCGAATAGAGTCAATTAAGGTGTACATAGCTGTCTGTATGCAAACACATCTATGCACAATACAGTTATATAGTCCGATGTGGGTTTAGACCTGGGATGTAATTCTCTAAGTGTAGAAGCATGCCCAGTATGACCTTCTATAGTAAGAGTTGGACTCCATTCCAGAGATAGTTGTACTCCGGTCCATGGTTTTGTGTGCTACAACCATACCTCTCAACCTGTTTGTGCAAGGAATCTGGAGATAGCCTGCCAAAATGGGGAGACAATGGCCCAAACATAGGGAGATGCTGTAAATATTGCTCCTATTAATGTGGAAAGTCGCTAGTGTAATAGGATTTGTTTTTGCAGACATTTTCTGAAATATATAATGTCTAACACTGAATTGTATTGTGACATTATTTACTGACAGAAATCCTCAGATCATCACAGTGATTTACCTGAAAAATACGAGATGTATGGTGCACAGACGGAAAGTATGAGCCAAACTATGGCTTGCCCAGTCCAGCCAGTTGATAGGTGTGGCAACAGCCAATTGACTGATGAAGTTGTGTAAACAGTCCAGCACCTCAGTGACATACTGGCTGGAGATCACCTGCTTGTGTGGTATTCTTCTTAACTGAAAAGTCATATCCTGGTGTGACTCATACCTCTCAACTGTAGTTTGTTGCAGAATGTCCAGATTTTTGTCTCATAATGTTGTTGTTTTTCATAAAATTGTTCGTTTCTGACAAGTTAGTGGCAAAAATTAAAGACTGCAGTTAGAAAATAATGACAGAACATTTGAGTTTCAGACTTCATAACCTTCAGAAAATTCATGCTAATGCATAACCTGTTATTCCATCAACTTTCTAAGTTTGTGAGATCAATATTTAATTATTGTCCCTATTTTTGGGCCTTTGTCCCACTTTTATTTATGACCTTGTCCAAATTTCTTGCTCTAAGAGGTTGAGAGGTATAGGTGTGGGTACTGAGTGCATTCTACTGAGCAGTGATGTCCAGACCTCCCAACCGTCCCAAATTACTTGGTTTTTACCAAGTTTTGGGGTCAAAATGAAGGGATGCCACGATTCCCGAGTGGCACCCCATCATTTCTGATTTTTTTGCTTTCTTTTTGTTATGTTTTGAATTTTCACGCTGTCGGAGCTGACGTCATCACATGCGCGATGACGTCAGCTCCGTCAGCGCTACCAGCCAGTCAGAATTGAGCTCAAGGACCTCATGTCATTATTTCCGGCTGGCTGTGAGCGGGCAGGAAATGAGAATTAAACAGTAGCAGCACTAATGCTGCCGAGAATGGGCTGGCTTTACTTTACTTTTTTAAACTGCTATGCTGAGAATGGGCTGGCGACCGGCGTTACTTTATTTTTGCAAATTTCTGCCAACGTAAACGGACTTTGGGCTGCAGGCTGAGAGAATGGGATGAAGCAAGGCAAGGCATTAGGTAAGGAAACAAAGTGTGTGTGTGTGTGTGTGTGTGTGTGTGTGTGTGTGTGTGTGTGTGTATGTGTGTGTGTGTGGCTGGGTATTCACTTATTGTCAGGTAGCGATTTAGGGTGTGTGTCCGTTGTATGTTAAGTATCTGTATTTAAAGCAGCTCTGCCTCTGTCCATGTGTGAAAAAACAAGCAGGTAGCTCCGTTTTAAGTATGTGTAAGCAGCTCCGGTTTATATTAGAAATATTTGTAGCAGCTCCATTTTGCAGAAATGTGAGTGTGTGTGTGTGTGTGTGTGTGTGTGTGTGTGTGTGTGTGTGTGTGTGTGTGTGTGTGTGTGTGTGTGTGTAAGCATCTCCGGTTTATGTTAGAAATCTTTGTAGCAGCTCTGTTTTAATGTGTGTGTGAGAAATGCAGGTCTGTTTTACATTTATCTTTGTAGCAGCTTAAGCAAAAGTGTGTGTGAGAAATCTCTGCAAGTCCTTTTTACATTTTATATAAATCGTTGGTGTGTGTGTGTGGTTTAGATTAGAAATCTTGCAGCTCCGTTTAAATGTGTGTTGGAGAAATCTCTGCAGGTCAGATTTATCTTTGTAGCAACCTTGGAGAGCAGGTCCGTTTTACATAAATCTTTGTAGCAGCTCTATTTTAATGTGTGGTTTACATTAGAAATCTTTGTAGCAGCTCCATTTACATTTTACAGAAATCTTTGTACTAACTAAGCAAGCAGCACAGGTCCGTTTTACTGTGTGTGTGAGAAATCCCTGCAATAGCAGCTCCGTTTGCATTTTACAGAAATCAGTGCAGGTCCATTTTACATTTTAGCAAGCTGTGCAGTTACTCTGACTGTAGCGCATAGGGACCAGGGCTCAAGACTTGCTAGTGAAATGCATGGTGGTAACACAACATTTTATTCTAACAACTTTACAAAATTATACAAGCAATGTTTAAAATGTGTCCCTGGTTTTTGACCTTTTGCCCCCCCCCCAAAAAAGAAATTGAAAATAAGAGTGAGAAGCTGTGTAAGATGCCTATGGCTTATACTACTGTCATTCTATTTATAGTGTGGATGTGGAAGTAGACTTTTATGATGGAATTGTTCTGAATTGGGCAACTTTGTCATTATTTGTTCATGCATTTTGTTTCACTGCCTACAGTACAGCCTACTGGAAAAATGTTAAAATAATTTAAAACGCGCTGTAAAAAGTGTGTTGTATTGTACAAGGAATATAATTGAATAAAGTCCGGAAGGTGTATCAAAGAAAAGAACACATGTATGTTTCTTGTTTTGTGTACAAGAGGCCAATGATTTGAAAACAGCCCAAAAGTGATCTTTATCCATGACTGACCAAATGCATTTTCTTTGGATATGGCGTGAGTTTCAATGAATGTGAGTTTCAAGGGCAGGGAAGTTTTAATGCCAAGTCTATTTTCATTGTGAGACAGTATTGCTTTGTTTACCAGATGTTTATTAGTGTTTGGGCATTGTTGTGCTGTAAAATGTAAAAATAATATCCAAATAATCATTGTAGAAGTAAAGCAGTATGCACACATTAGTGCTTATGGTAAATGGGGCAAAATAGCCAGATGACGGGACATTGGAATGGCTGCAGGGGGACTCTGGGGCCATATCTTGGTCATCTGTTCTTCAATTTACATTTGAACATTGGTATCCCACAATTCCATTGGAGTGGGTGGGGTTGCGTAATTATATATGCAAATTAAATGTTAATCAGCGTACAGATTTGTACCTATTTTTCATTGGCCTTGTCCAGATTTTTGATGTTTCCAGGTTGAGAGGTATGGTGATGTCCATTATATGTGTGTTATATTCCACATAGCACTGTGATTTCCAGGTATGTCAGTGGCAGAGCAGTATAGGATAATGTGGAGGACCAGTGACAGACATTTGTTTATAGGTTGATAGGTTGATATGAGGTTACTAGGCTATTAGCCCTGAAGGCCTTATAAACCTCGCAGATGAGAGTGTAGCCCATGTTAAGACATGTCAGCATGCAGAGCTCCTGCACAGCAAGGACACAGGTGGAATCATAGGACTGTATTTTCTGTTTCCCATGTACTTATACAGGGAACACTTCACAAAGGGTATTGAGTCACTCGGCTTGATGTGGACAGGGAGTGTAGTCCACAGATGGAGGAGTCTGTCGGACATGTATCTGTCACACCAACAAGCCCTACTGATATCACAGACCAGATTGATGCTGCGTGTTCAGGTTGCTCGAGTGGGCCTTGACTTCAAGATGCGCAACAGTCCCATCAAGCAGGGTCTGGATTGCTTTGTATACCAGACCGAGGTCACCTCTGAGGAGTCTGTATGGAACTGAGCATAGGAACAGTGCTGTTAGACTATCTGTGTAGGGTAGGTGTTAGAGGTCCTGGATTCTCCCGGTGAGGAACCTCTGTGGTCTCTCTAGATGCTGAATGTACTTTGTGAAGTACATGCTGAAGGGGGCATTGTACAAAATAATTGTCCTTATCAGGTTAGAATACATGGATCCTATGACCTCTTTGTCCATGGATGAGATACCCTTACTTTTGTGTTGGCTCATCTATGAAGCTTTCTGTACAATGGAAGCAACATGGTGCTCAAACTTCAGGTTGCTATCAATGTGGTTGGCCAAATGTCTCACTATTGATTGTGTATGTAGGACATTGTTGTTACTGTGATAATATGTGGGGATGTCAGTCTCCCCAAAGGGGATGATGATGCATCTGCAGGCATTCAACTTGGGTCCATGTTAATGGCAGAAGTCATATTTTTGGTGAGACCCTGTTGTAGGATGTCCACATCACTTTGGGTATTGATGACTGTTCCCAGCTTGCAGTCATCTGCCACCTTGGTCAGCCATAGGCCAGTGTTTTTGGCCTGCACCTCAGGAAAGTATATCCCATATACCAGAGGCCCCCAGACCGATCCCTGGGGTATGCATCTCATTACGGGTGTACTGCTTGACTTGGCTACCCCTATTATGATTATGTGGGTTCTATCAATGAACCAGTTTGCTACCTATCTGGTGACATATGGATTGCTGCCTAGTTAACAGAGTTCATGTACTATGGCCAAGTGGGAAATAGTGTTTATGGCTTTCGCCGAGTCAAGGTAGCCAGAGTGCACCATCTTTCCATCATCCATGTCTTTGTTGTCTGTCTCAGGGAAGTCATCCAGAGTTCACTGACATACCTCCCCTTTAGAAAGGCAGACCGTGTGAGGTCACGTATTTGGAGTTTGCCAATCCCCCTGTTAATGAGGTCCATGATAATCCATGATGATCCATAATGAGAATACCTCAGATGGTTTGTGTTGTTATGTTATTATGATGCTACATGTTGGCCCTAGCTGTCAACCTGTCACAGACTGACATCTGTACAGACCCATATATGACACTCAGACACAGGCCCACACATGGGGATAGGGTGTTAATACTGCTCTTGCAAACATAGACAGATGGGAGACCAGTTTATTATAAGCGTGCTTTTTCTTATAGGTATGATGTCTGCTTCTCCCCATCTGCCATTGATGTTTTGACATGAACCTTTCTTGTTTGGCACATAGTTTGGCAGGCAAATGCAATGTTAGGACAAGCAGAAGAAATATACAAAGTATACTTGTGACCCTTCTGTGACAGCCTGTCATTCCAGGGGTATGGATGGTGGAAAGTGACTTGTTGTCAGTGCTGACACAGTAAGATGGCAGCCAGTACACTGAATTTCAGGTACCTGCTGTCCTACTAGGCACTGTATAAGTTACTCCGAGCTGTGTACTGTCCATATGTGTCACCCTGTCCCTGACTTGTCCAGCTTTCCTGCAGTGATAGATATTGACTTCTGGATAGTGTCTACAACTCCTACTGTAGGTGTAGCTGCATGCAAAATAGATGCCACAGAAGGTCTTGGAACATGGACCCTGCCAACCACAGTACTGTACCTAGGCCAGTAAGCCACATCAGCCAAGAGTAAGTGCTGCCCACCTCCTGACAGTATTAACCATGCATATACATGGTTCATTGACCCCTGCATATTGTGGACATGCCACAAGTTATCAAGGTGATTGGGACAGCCCTGGGAATGTGCGCTCTGCTGCTATTACCTTACAAACATACATGTTACTGAATTTCTATGGGGACATGGGTGTGTTGGGAGGCATACCTGTCAACTGTACACATTTGCACAGACTGTGCAGATGTTGGCTTTAATTTTTGGCTCCAGTTAGCATAGTGTTGTGCCTGTCTTGGAGAATACTGGCATATCACTAAAGACCAAAGGTTAGAATTTAATGGCAGACATTTGAGTTTCAGACTTCTTACCCTTCAGAGACTTCAGGCAACTGCAAGACCTGTTGTGATATCACTGTGTAAGTCTGTAAGAGGAATATTTCATCATTGTCCCTATTTGAGGGCCTTTGCCAGACATTTGTTTATGGTTTTCTATAGCTGACTTGCTAGGAGAGGCTGAGGGGTGACTATGGAACCCCAACATTGACATCCATGCATGTGACTTATAACCCCCCCAGTTTATTTGTCCCCCGCATACACTGCAGTAAGCTTTTTCTCCTAGGGGACTACTGCATACTCTGGGAAAGCCAGTATTGGGCAGACATTTCCTGTTGTCCCACATAGCTGTCAGTTGTCTTCTGCTATCCAAGTAGGCCACCCTATTCCCTTGCATACATGCAGCAATACCTTAGATAAGCTACGAAAACATACTACTCCATTCAACTATTGTTAAAAAGAGTGACTTACCTTGTGTCTGTGCCAGTTGTGAGGACGGTGCTTGAGGGCTGACTCTGTCAGATGCACATAGTACACAGCCTATACATGGTAAGGTATAGGTAGTGTGATGTGTGTGGCATCCATTTTACTGTGTGTGTGAGTTGGAGAGAGGTGTCAGTCCCTGGGTCCCTAGGGTGTCAGTGTATGTGCTATACATTGTCTCTTTGCCAAGGCCAGGACATACTGGGCACACCTACATCAGCCTACAGGGCAGTCTCAGGGGGTTCCTCCTCCAAGTCCCCCTGTGCCTGTGGTGACCTTGGCAATGGTGGAGGGCTGTGTGCCCCTTTCCTGTGATTTTCCTGCCACAGCTGTTTCCGCAGGATCATATTGTGTAGCATGGCACATACTATGAACATGTGTGCACATGTGGCTGGAGAGTACTGCAAGGCTCCACCAGATATGTCAAGCAGTGGAACTGTGACTTGAGCATCCCAAACACACACTCTATAATGTTCCTAGTTTGTGCGTGTACCTCATTGTGTCATTCTTCAGTGGGTGTGTGTGCATTTCTGATGGGTGTCATCATCCACAGTTCCAGTGCATAGCCAGCATCCCCCACAAGATGGCCATACAGGCCCTCCTTGCAAATGCCTGGTACAGCTGTGAGACATGCCAGATGTGTGAGTCATGATAGCTGCCATGGCTGCCAGCAAACATATTCATGATAATGCCCTGGGCATTGCACATGACCTGGCAGTTGATGGCGTGATAGCCCCTGTGGTTGACATACACTCTACCATCTTCACCGGGTGGTGCTTTGATGTGGACATGAGTGCAGTTTATGGCACCCAGTACCACTGGGTAGTCTGCTACTTTTTGGAGGAGACCCATATTGCTGGTCCTCTCCTCAGGGGTGTTGGGGAAATAAATGTGCTCACCGGCTTGTGGTAGCATGGCATCCAGGAACTGGTGGAGTACCCTGGATGCAGATGCCTGTAAGACCCCCCCATGATGTCCTCATTAGGTCTTTGGAAAGTACCTGTAGATAGTATTCTTAAAGCTACACATACCTTGGTTTCAACTGGGATGGGTTCCCCTCTGTTGGCTCTGGGTCTGAGGTAAGTCCGGCAGAGCTCGGTGAGTTGCTGAAGTATATCCCTGTCCACTCTGTAGCACTCTAGTATCTCCAGATCATGTTGCCCCTGGAAGGTTACCCTGGGTCTGAACACTCTTCTCCTCCTCAGTCTGGGCCAATTGTCAGCATTATCCTCATCACCGCCTCAGTCTGTAGCACATACAGATGTAGCAAAGCAGCCACTATCATTTTGTCAGTTAAAATTCCCAAGTGTGTACACCAATGGTGCAGAGTTTGTGGTAAAAACAGACTTAAAGGTGTTTGCATACTTTATACTAGTGTGCTGCAGATGCTGCCTGTGTGATTGGCTGACTATGATACATTCCACCTGCCAGCTATATTATTGAGGGGTTTGGATGGGCCACTGTGAGTGGCAGAGTCCATATTAGTGATTTGTAGTTAATTTCCTTTATTCTGGTATTTCCTTTTTTCTCTATTTCTGCTATGTTTAAGCCCTGCAGTGCACTGTGCAAACTGTTTTAGCTAGTGTAAACATTGCTGAGCAGAAAAGGCCCTCCCCGGGACATGAACACCCTCATCAATTCTTGAACCAGCTAAATACAGCTAAGCAGCCTCAGACACACACCCTTGCTTAGCTCTGCTTAGCTGAGTGCAAATAGGAGCCGCAGAGCTCCAATGTGCTTACACCAAGCATGACACACACCCTTTTCATGTCAGTTGCTTTTTCTGCTTACACTACCACATTATAACTCCTACATGGTTAGGTACCCACAGACATGGTCTCCCATTTTGTTATTTAATAAATTTAGCTCATTTACATACCCCTATTTGCGTATACCCTAGTTACACCACTACACCGGAGCCTATGTCCTTAACAACCACTGTTACCTGTTATTGTTATGAGTCTGCATGCTGCCCACTATAATGGCAAAATTACTGTTTTACATTTAATTGTCTTTTTACTAATTTGTTTTTATTTATTTTTTTGCACGATCACATTTGCGCATCCCTGTGCTCCACTTAAATGGCCAAAATCAGCCAAAATAAAATTTTGATTTTTGCAATTATGCAACACTTGGGCATGCCAATGGCCATAGCTTTGGCCATTTTCATGCCTAATAAACATAATACATCCTTTACTTTGAGCTGCCATCCCACCATTTTCATTTTTGCAGAAATGTACACGGTTACTAACCGCATCCATTTCTGCTGCAGACACGGATCCAACACAGATGCCTGTCTGTTTCCTGGATCATGAATTCACCTCATTTGCATTGTTTTCACCAGCAAATGAAGTGATTTGCATTATTCCATCACGTCCATGCCGGAATAGTTCTGAGTGGCTCGTGCACCCCCCAGCCTTGTTTACTGGATCGCACAGGCTGCAAACTCCATGTTCAAGCCATGGCACTATCCTTACATGGAGATTTGCTCCATGTAAGCTTTACTGAATTCCCCAATTATGAAACAGTGCAACAGTATGGGAACTGATTAAAAAGGTGAAGTTAATTGTTTAAAGAAGAAAGATATGCGCAAGAAATTTAAACTATAGATGATACGAAGACACAAATTATTTAAAAGAGGAAGAGGGAAGAAAATCCACAGTTGACAAAAGTGTTAAAAGGAAAATGTTATAAAGGATGTGATAAACAGGGATGGATGGAGACTAATGGAAAAAAGAGAATGGTAAAGACTGACATAGAACATGACAATGAAATATATAAAAGATATAGAATTAGAAAATGTTGGACATTAAAAGGTTACAAAAGAAATAAGTACAGAGATTGCAGAAACAGAATTCAATAAGGTACAAGGTTTAGTAAGTGAAACTTCAGTCCTGTGAGAGGACAGGCTTGATTATAACTTTTATAACAGTATGAAAATGGTGAGGTAGAATTATTGTTCAGAAGTTCTTCATGACTATCATAAAAGAGTACAGAGAAAAAATCTAGAATAATGATAAAGTATATATGGAAAAAAGGTAATAGAATTTGAGGAACTGGAGACCCATAGCTCTGTGCGCCCCAGATTATCAAATATTAATAAAAATAATTCAGGAAACATTAATAAAAAATGATAGTATACATAATTAATGAAAAAGAAGTAGGGTAATTTCTTATAAAGGAAATTGACAATAGTATAATGATGGAAAGAGAGACAGAAGACTGGTAACATGGCATTTCAAAGAGTTACAATAATCCTAGTAATTCATTAATAGTGTGCACACACTGTACTGAAGCTAACATGATCAACAGGCTGTGCACGACAAGCAGCAACAATAATGGGATTAACTAAGTATACCACAGTGAGGTACAGAAGGGCTCATGTACACAATGTAAACACAGAATGGGAAACAAACAATTTCAGTAAGGAAGTACATGTGAAGAATGCAACAATAGATGGAGCAACTTGAAATACGTAAAAGGCAGGAGAAGCCTAACAATACCAGTCAGAATGAGGGACAGATCGAGAATTACACAGGGGCACTTTTTAAAATATGGCTACTAATAACTCAGAGATGTTGACAGTATGACAGCGTGAATTAATATACATTTCTGAAGTAAAAGAATTGTACACATTTAATTAATGTAATTATTTACCTAAATACAATTGAACACCTCTCCCTAATAGTCATCATTTATACAAGAGATTAAGAGGTACAGAGCTAAAATTGGAGTCAAACCCAGGGACATCCTTGTTAGACATGGACATCTGAGATGTATACCAGTGGACAAGGAAACTTGATACAGTAGGATATTGTAGTCGGTGCAGATAGTGAGCATGCAGGAGCATCAGTAGCATTGTCATGTATGCTGGGAAATAAAACACAAACAATAAATGTCAAAAATGAAGCAATTATGATGTTTTAACAGATGCAAGTAAAACAATTCCAATGCCCTACATGTATTTAAGTAAAAGTGCAGGTGTAATGGGAAATTACATGCATAAAACTGTGGACAAATTAAGAAAAATAAATAAAACCCCTGGATATAATACACATAAAAGTACTGAAAGAGGAAACAATAATAACAGTTGTAGCAGCGCCATGCATGTTAGGAAATGTAGAAATTGAGATACTTAAGACATCCAAATCAGTATGCAGTGTAATCCACAATGAACTGCCAAAGAAACAGAACTGTCACTTTGAACAACATATGACTTGCAGATTATTTTGCAATGCATTGGTAGAGATCTAGAACTATGACAGATAAGGATATATGTACACTGGCAATGTGGGACATTTCATGAGAAAGATATTATGATAAAAATCCTGAAGGATGCAAGTCATGTGAAGCCAGTCCAGTAACATCAGGGTTATGTGTCTACAAATGTCAATATATGCCTAAAGACATGATTATGTATGAAGAGAAGAAAAATACAACAAATGGCAAAAGTCGGTCCCAGATAAGACAAACTATGAGTAAAGCAACGTGGAGATCAGCTAACATGACCAAAAGCATAAATTCAAAAGGCTTTAATGACTAAAAATCACACTGGCATAAAACAATAAAATAGGATAAAATGGGATAAGCACTTTCGCATTGATATACAGTGCTTCTTTAGATCCATACATTAAGAAAAAACACTTCATAATTTAAAATATTTTAACTTTTCTCATTGGATGAACACTCAAGCCACTCATTGATGCCCAATGAAGATGTTTACAAACTAGTAGTGTTACAGTTTAAATGAGGAAGTGCTTTTCTTGATGTATGGATCTGAAGAACTGTTGTATATCACCGTGAAAGCACTCATCCCACTTTATCCTGTTTTATTGTTTTATGCCAACGTGATTTTTTTTTAGTCATTAAAGCCCTTTGAATTTATGCTTTTAGTCATGTTAGTTGGTCTTCACTTTCTGCTACACATGATTATGTATGTGTGAAAGGAAACCACCCATGATAGTTAACCCTGAAAGAAGTAATCACAACAATGTGCCTGAAGTCAGTAATTGTGTAATGACAACTGCTGCATGCACTGTTTCACTCATACCTCTCAACTGTACAGATTTTCGCAGAATGTCCAGATTTTTGCCCCATATTTTTGTTCCAGTTTTCCTAAAATTTTGGTTTTCTGTCAAATTAATGGCAAATCATTAAAGATTGAAGTTAGAAAATAATGACAGACATTTGAGTTTCAGGCTTCATACTCCAGAAAATTCATGCTAATACAAAAGTGATTATTCTATCAACTTTCTAAGTTTATAAGAACAATATTTAAAAAGTGTCCCTATTTTTGGGCATTTTCCCACTTTTATTTGTGGCTTTGTCAAGATTTCTTGCTCTAAGAGGTTGAGAGATATGCACTTTATCATAAGTAAAACAGAAAATTAGTAACCAGAACAAGAATACACTCCAACATACAAAAACAATGAAGTGAAGAGCTGCAAACCACTCAGCTCATTTAATACACACTGATACACAAATCTCAGTTCTTGTTTTGTTTATCAGTGTGTAATAAATGAGCCGAGTGGTTTGCAGCTCTTTGCTTTGTTTTGCATGTTGGTGTGTTTTCACTTTATAGTATGTATTAAAAGGATAAAACATGTGTGACTTACTTAAGCATTTGATGCTGCTGCTTCCACACATGCACGTGTTATTGCAGTCTGACACACTACACATCTGAAGGTAGTATACTTTCAAGTCAGAGACACATCTGTAAAACCTGGATCATAGCAGGCAGCAAACCTTACAAGTTTACCTATGTGAACAGGAAGCTATGTTTTTTTAGCTCACTGTTTATTGAAAATTACATGCTGAAAACAGTAAGCTAAAAAACACAAAAAAAAACTTTTTTGCATGTGGCAAGCCCGCCTACACCCTCCCCAAATTATATATACCAACTTCACGGTTGCACCACAGTGAAGAAAAGGGGAAACTCCTGAAAAATGCACTGCCATATTGTACAATACAATTTAATGCAGTGAAACTCACCATAGCATTAAATTTTCACTTTAAAGCTGCACAGGGAAAGTAGCCACAAATTCATGTAACTATACCCCTCACAAAGAGGTGCAATCAGGTAGTAAGTGAACTCTAGAAGGTGCTGGAGGTCACAAACAACAAGTATACACCAGATTATAAAAGTATTTTCATCACATTAACCACTACCTCCATTGCATGGCCATTGGCAGAGCCAAGCTGATAGGGGAAAATTCTCAGATGATTTTGCTATAAAATAACAAATGATAATAACTATTCCACAACATGTATTACCTATTGTGCTTTGTGCTGTCATGCAGGGGAATATGCTCAGCAGTTATTTGGTGGACATCATCTACCCATTCCAAACCAGAACAAAATATTATAACAAAGGTCCTATTACATTTGTGACCAATATCTAGCATGACATACATCAAGATCTGTTGAATAAGGCATTCTTACCTGTAAGCACTGTAACGTAAACAAAATAATGAAAGACATATACCACTTGATTAGAACATATGCAGTGTAGGTCAAGCTCCTCTTGGCTGTGCACTAACTGAAGATGCCACCCAAGACTTCATATTACACTTGTCAGACAACATGCACTTGCATGGATAACCCGAGCATTGTGTTTGAATGCATATGGCTTCTGTTAAAGGAATTACAAAATCTGGCCTGTCTCTTCCCAGCTGTGAACATGTACAGTAACAGATCCAAAATGGAACACTGGGACTGTAAAAAAATAACCATAAGCAAAACAAAAACAACCAGTAGAATGAAATAAGAACTTAATAACATAATATCATGTCCAGATGATATTTTGTTATTAAATTCTTATTTCATTCTACTGGTTGTTTTTTTTTTTCGGTTTAAAGTGTGCAGTAAGTAAAATTGCAATCATCAATTACTTTTGAGAAGCCAGTCTTGAGTGTTACCAGTCTTTTATACACTCAGTAGCTGCACCTTAACATACCTGAACACCTGCCTATCTGTGTTCATAGTACATAGAGCTGTATATGAACCACTGACACCACAGACAAAGTACAGTTTTGTACTTACCATAAATGCAGATGTCTGAGTGTTCACCCTGCTGCAGTCATCACACTTGGGTTATCCTGCCATCAGGCGGTCCCGCAGTCAGCCTGAGTTCCAAAGTCTTGGACCGGCATCAGATGCTGTCGCTTCCTCCCTGATGTCAGTGCACCAGGGGTATATAAGAGGCATCCAATGCCATTTTCTTCAATTTTTCTTGCCCCAGATGTCAGGTGCCTCCAATAGGTAGGCAATACATATTGTTATTTATATATATATATATATATATATATATATATATATATATATATATATATCTACAAGCAAAAATGAAACAATACTTTCAGTCACAAGCAAATACACCACAGAGGTTGTATAGGATAGAAAAGTCTGGATAAGTCCAGCTAGTTCAGAGGGGATGGAGGGAGGGTAACCTGGACTGCAGCAGGGTGAACACTCGAACATCTACATTTATGGTAGGTACAAAACTGTACTATGTTCATCGTGTTACCCTGCTGCAGTCATCACACTTGGGTTGAATCCCAAAGCTAAGGATGCGTGGTGGAGTTAAACAGGGTTAGAAGAAGCTAGTAGGCCCTGCAAAACTGCAGTGGCAAAGCCAGCTCTAGTCTTAGAATATAGAGGTAAGTGATAGTGTTTGGTGAAGGTGTGCACTGAACTCCAAGTTGCAGCTTCCAGAATATCCTTGGTTGGTACCCCCCTGAGAAAGGCTGCTGATGTAGCTGTGGCCCTGGTGGAGTGGGGCCTAATGCTAGTAGGTACCGGTTTCCCATGATGTGTGTAGCAGAAACGTATGCAATGACCTATCCATTTTGAAATGGTCTGTTTTGAGATAGCTTTTCCTTGTGTTCCTGCAGCATAGGCTACAAAGAGCTGGTCAGAGTTTCTGAAAGCCTTGGTTTTATCCAAGTAGTAATGTAATTGTCTGTGAATGTCCAAAGAGTACAGGAGTCTTTCTACTTTGTTCTGGGGATTTGGGAAAAAGGTGGGCAAATGAATGGTTTGGTTTATGGCCACACTGGATACCACTTTTGGCATAAAGTAAGGGTTAGTTCGCAGAGAGCCTCTGTCTTGATGAAAAATGAGGAAAGGCTCCACTGCCATTAGTGCCTGTAGCTCTGAGACTCTTCTAGCTGAAGTTATTGCTAGCAGCAGGGCAGTTTTCCATGAAAGAAACTTTAAATCAGCTGAAAAAGCTGGTTCAAAGGGTGGCAGTGTAAGTTTTTCCAGAAAAAGTTGAGATCCCAAGTAGGTGTCGGTGCTCTCCTGGGCTGTCTTATGTTCTTAGCCCCTCTGAGGTACTGCCTTAGGAGTGAATGTGAAAATAAAGGAGGATCCGTGTTGTAATGAGCTGAAATTGCTGAGGCATGAATCTTAATAGATGAAAAAGATAGTCCTTTGTGCAACATCTCAGTCAGATATTGTAGAATCTGAGGAATGTTTGGGTCAAGGAGATTTTGGCCTTTAGCCTGGTTCCAGGCACAAAATCTTTTCCATTTGTCTGAATAGGTTTTCCTGGTGCTGGGCCTCCTGGCCTCCAGAATGACATCCATAACAGATTTGGATAGTGGTGTTAGTTGATTGCTTAGGTAATTTGCCATGCAGCCAGGTTTAAAGTCTTGAGCTGGCTGTGTAGAATTTGATTGTCTCGCTGGGTGAGCAGTTGAGGAATTTGTGGTAAAATCCATGGTGGGCCATGGGCCATGTTCTTTAGAATTGGATACCAGTACTGGCGTGGCCAGTCTGGTGCAATTAGTGTCATTTGTGGCCTTGCTAATCTGACTTTCAGCAGCACCTTTGCTAGAAGAGGCAGTGTAGGAAAGGCATACACTGTTAATGTTTTCCAACTGAATGAAAGGGCGTCCACTTTCCAAGCTTGTGGGTGGAATGTCCTTGTACAAAATTTTTGAAGTTGGTAGTTTTGGGGGTTGGCAAACAGATCTATGTCTGGGCGTCCCCATTTTTGAGTTATCATTGCAAATACTTGTGGATCCAGTTTCCACTCGTGGGGATCCATGATGTTTCTGCTTAGGTCGTCTGCCAATGTGTTTTTCTTTCCTGGCAGGAATTGAACTTGTAGTTGAACTTGATAAGACAGTGCTGTGTTCCACAAGGTCATTGCTTGCCTGCATCAGTAGTTGTCCTAGGTGTAAGAGGTCCTTGAAAGCTGTGAGGGCATTCTGTACTGCTAGCATTTCATTTTGATTGATATGCAGATGCCTTTGATCTGTAGTCCATTTTCCCTGAATGCACTGTCCTGCCATGTGTGCTCCCCGGGCATAGTCCGATGCATCTGTTGTCATAGTTTGCCTGGCTGTGGGTAATGTGAAAGGCTGACCCTTGTTGAGGTGACATGCCTATGCCCACCATAGAAACTCCTGTTGAAGGCAGGGAATGAGTGGAATCATTGTTTCCAAACTGTGGCTGTGCTGAGTCCATACGCTTTTCAGGTACCATTGTAATTTCCTCATATGCAGTTTTGCAAATGGTATTAGTAGTATGCAAGATGCCATGAATCCCAAGGCCTGCAGAATTTTTCTTGCAGGGAGTTGGGTCTTTGTTGCCATTATTTTGAAGTATTGAGTCAGCTGTTGTTGCTTGTCTGGCATGAGATAAGCCATCTGGGCCGTTGTATTCAAGCTGGCACCCAGGAATATTATGTTTTGTGAGGGCACTAGTTTTGATTTTTTTTCATTTACTGTGTACCCTAGGCAACTTAGAAGGTGTTTGACAAATGCCAGATGTTTTAAAAGAATGCCCTTGCTTTCTCCTTGAATAAGGCAATCATCCAGGTATGGGTATATTTGAATTCCTCTTTGTCTGCAGTATGCAATTACTGGTGCCAGGCATTTTGTGAAGACCCTGGGCACAGTAGATAAGCCAAAGGGCAGTGCAGAGAATTGATAATGGGTTGAACCTGCAATGAAGCGGAGGTATCTTCTGCAATTTTGTCTGATAGGGGCATGCAGGTATGCCTCCTTGAGATCCAATGTTACTAGCCAAGCTTTCTTGCCCAGCATGGGAAGAAGCTGCTGTAGTGTTAGCATCTTGAATTTTGGTACTTGCAGATAGGTGTTCAGAATTGAAAGATCCAGAAGGGGTCTCCATGCTTTGTCCTTTCTGGGGACTAGAAAGAGTCTTGAGTAAAAGCCTTGTCCTTGCTCCTGTGTAGGTACCTGTTGAATGGCTCTCATGTCCATGAGGGCTGTAATTTGTTTTTGTGCCTCTGCTCATTGATTTGGTGGCAGGTTTGGCATTCCTTTTATCCTTGGCAAGGTATGAAAGTGGAATCTGTATCCTTGTGATACAATGTTTAGGACCCATTTGTCTTTTGTGATGATGTGCCAGTTGTCTACAAAAAGCGCTAATTTTCCTCCCAAGGGAGCTGCCAAGAGAGATTTGCTTGGTAATTGGAAGGTTGAGTCATTGTATTTGTCTTTTGCTAGCTTGGAGCCTGTCTTCACCTCCTTTCTGGGTTGTGGCCCCACATTGGCCAGGTTTGTAAGGGCCTTGTGACTGATCTCTGCCACTTGGGCATCTGTATTTGCCCCTCTGTGGTCTGTCAGAAGCTGGAAAGGACCAGTTTTTTGTTGGCCAGTTTCTGCTGAAACGAGGGAGTTGTACCTGTAAGAAATCCTTGACCATCTGCATAGACTTTGCCTTATCCTCCATTTTCTTTAAAACCTCTTCTGCTTTGACACCAAATAAGACATCCTGCTGTAAAGGTGCATCCAATAATTTTGCTTTAACATGATCAGGTAGGGTTTGTTCTTTTAACCAAGCATGTCTGCGAATGACAGACCCAGTAACAGCTGCTCTACAGGAAGCTTCCAATGAATCAAATCCACATTGTAAAGTATGTTTGCCCACCTGTTCAGCTGCGTGCAACAGATCCTACATTTCTTTGAATTCAGCCTGTTCAGAATGTGTGCTCAGTTTTAGTTTTAATTGAGACATTAGGTATTGCTGATATTTCAGCATGTGGAACTGACAATTTAATGCTCTCATAGCCAGAGTAGCAGACATGTACATCTTCTTTCCCCATCTATCTAGAGCTCTGGAATCCCTTTCAGAGGGTACAAGATTTTTCGCCATAGAAGCTTTAGCCCCTTTGGGACCCTGGGAGATTGTTTCTGGGTCAACCAGAGGGCTTTTATAAAGGAATTTGTGTGTGTGTCAGGTACTCTGTAGTATCTGTCTGGTTTGGCTGGAGCAGGAGGAAGGGAGTCTGGATTTAGGCTAGACTCTAAGTAAACATCATCCACAATATCTGAAATTGGAGGGATAGCAAGTGGTCTGTGCTGGGGTAGTAAAAGAAACTCTCTGAGCCTTTTCTTAGAATCAGAGTAGTCTTGGCCTTCCCAGAGGAAATGTTCCCTCATGGTATGTAAAGTTTCCCCGAAGGAGTAGTCTTCAGGGGGAGATGCCGAGGGAATAGAGTCTTCAGCATCAGAATCTTCATAAGGGGGAATAGCGTAATCCTGTTCCTCAGAAGAATCTGAGGAAATAGAAACCTGGTCAGAGGAAGCATAGTCCTCCCCTTGTCTAGGCCTTTTATCAGGAGGGGGATGGGAACCCCTGATTAGGGAAATCAAATCTTTACCCATCTTAAGCATCTGTTTCTTAGGCATGGGGCCTTGAACAGGAGACTGATTTACAGTCTTTTTTGGTTTTAATGGAGTTTTTAGCTTAGCATAAGATTTAATAGTGAGTATAGTTGGTCTGAAGACACCTTCTGAAACCAAAGGAGTTTCTACTGCACCAGGATCACCCTCTGCTCCGGTGTCGGAAGGGCCTAATGAAGATGGTTGCGATGGCCTAGTACACTCTGCTTGGGAATCCAAAGCTGTCTGGGGTTCCATTCCTGCGGTCGTCAGGGGCTGCGTAGGTGCCTCACTGAAAACCAGAGAACCGGCAACAGGCCCAGCAGAGGCCTCGGAGTCTGGCTTGGTTCTAGGCTGCCTGTCATTATCCTTGCATTTTTTAAGCATTCTGGTCATCGGCTGCTCCAATGGCATGATATAATTAAATTTCCTACCAAAGTAATGTCATGCAAAGTCAAAACGGCGTTTGATAGTTCGTTTATTAAACCTAGCACAAAACCGACAACCTGTGACGTCGTGGTCTGGGCCTAGGCAAGGAATACAATAAGAGTGGAAGTCCTTATGAGGTATTTGCTTCCCACAAGAAATGCAATTGTTAACTTTTTCTGACATCGGACTGAGGCAAGAAAAGGTTCCCCAACAGGGTACTTAGCTTTACTGAAGACTTCGGACTGAAATTCGATTAGAAAATCTCAGGTGTCGGCTGACCGGCACTTGTGAACTGCTTCTGCTTCAGGCACTGCGCGGCAAGAAAGACTGAAGAAAATGGTGTTGGATGCCTGTTATATATCCCTGGCGCACTGACGTCAGGGAGGAAGCGACAGCACCCGATGCCGGACCAAGACTTTGGAACTCAGGCCGACTGCAGGACCGCCTGATGGCAGGATAACCCAAGTGTGATGACTGCAGCAGGGTAACATGATGAACATCTGTAATAGAAGTCTCATGAAGCACACACTACATCAGCAGTCTATTGCAATGGCTGTGCCTCCCTAAAATGTATTCTGTGGTGCAAAAACCTTAAACCTTGTTAGTGTTCATAGTAGTGTGTGTTTGCACATCAGCATCTGATGGGTAAGCCAGTATTTTTTGTTAGTATTGTCTTCCACAATTACATAGCCAGATTGGAACCCCTGACTAACTCGGTCCAGAATATAGAAAAATACATATTAACTGTGGATGCAACAAAACAGATTATAATTAGACTTTTCAGAAAGAACACACTTGAATGGATGACATTATTATTAGAGTTTTTAGAAAGAACACACTTGAATGGATGACTTCAGTGGTCTGGTTGAAGCCATATGACTCACACAAAATGTTTTTGAGGTATCAAAATACTGTAGCAATGTAACTGTTCCTCCTATGGTGATTTATCTGCATCACATCTGTTGATGAACCAATTGCTATGCAATTAAGATAATTTATTATACAACCACAGTAGATGAGAATAGCTGAATTTGAACCACTACCTATGCAAACACTCTAAGAAGCTGTGCATTAATTGCTTCTGCCACAGGAGATATTAAACCACAGATGTCAGAAAGCGCACAATTCAAGGTCTAAATTAAGCATTGCTTTGGAATGCTCATGTGTCCCTTAAATTCATTTTGAGAGATCAAAATCCTTGAGCCATGTCAGTGTTTACACAAGTGTCAGTCAACCATATCAGTATTTGATGGGTAAGGCAGTCTTGTCTGTCAGTGTTGTTGAACACGCCTATATTACTTATACATTGTCAGATTTAAAACTTTGCTTATCTAAATGTATACTTTATTGAACTGTGTATCAGCTGCTCACACCACAGAAGAAGACTTCATTCAATTATGAGAGTGAACACATGAAAGAATGACATCAACATTGTATGGTAAGGCAAATGTTTGGTTTAAAAGTGAGTGAATGAGTTGTATGAGACCTTTCAGTGTGTAAATATTCCCAATGAAAGGAAGTACACACACAACATCTACAGGATAAGCCACCCCTACCTAGCACTATAGTCACACATACACTAGTCATTACTGGATTTGAACACCTGCCTATCTAAGTCTATAATCTAAAGATTAATGTTCATGCCACAGAAGAAGTCTTACAACTGTGAGAGTGAAAATATTTGAAAGTATGGCCTCAAAATTGTATTGCAAGACATGTTTTGGCTTAAAAGAGAGTGAAAGAGTTGTGAGAGACCTCTCCCTGTGCAAATATTTCTACTGGAGGGAAATGTACACACAAGTGCAGTTTGATAAGCCAACACTACCTAGCACTATAGTCACACGCACACACTAGTCAGTCAGTGCTGGATTCAAACACCTTTCTATCTAAGTCTACAGTCTAGAGAACATTCTTTCAACTGCTGATGGTACAAAAGAAGTCTTACTATACATGTGAGACAGAACATATTTAAAGGAATAACTTCATCATTGTGTTGCAAAGCAGATGTTTGGCCTAAAAGAGACTAAAACTGTTGGGAGCACCCTCTCTTTGTGTAAATGTTTCTCCTGAGTAGAAGTGTACTCATCAGATCATTTAGATACACCAGCCCTACCTGTTAGTGCAGTCACACATTCTGACATTAATTACTCATAGTTGGATTCAAATGCCTACACTCTTAAGTCCACAATCTAGAGAACATTGTATCAACCACCAATGCCATATGAAAAGCACATAGTTGTAGTGTACATTACACATTTGGGTGAATAGAATTGTGTTTTGACAGGCAGACAAAGCGACAAGTTGATCACAATTCACTACATACTGCGGCAATAACATACATAACTTCATTCATGAACATTGCTGTAGTGTAAATTATATCTACATGTGTCAAATTAAGGTCTATTTACTATTTATATGATGAATGATAATCACAGTTGTCAACCAGTGTAGTGCCACCCATGAGTTCCTGACTTCATCTCAAGATCATTGTATTCGATTCTTAATTTAGTTTGCAGATCATTTTGCAGACTTTTTTGTGATATGTGTATATTGTGCAAGGTAACTACAAGACATACATGCCAAACATATAAAGTACACTCATTACTACTATTCTGCAACTATGTGTCCAACGGTCCCACTTGACTGGAACACACATGGAAGGATAATGTGTTTCAGTGCAAAAATCATTTACATTATGTAATAAGTGGACAACATCACAGTAAACTCATCATATTTTGATTACAATAATCCAATAAACCATATGCAAGTAATACAAACCACTGTGATTACTTTCCTTCTGCCAAAATTACTTACAGAAGTGCATAGCTGTCAAGTTCATCTGTGTGACCAACTGCAAACAGCACATGCTTAATCACTTTTTGAGTGTTTGAATTTAAGGACATGTCTGATTCTGAGCCATTCCACAAATTGTGTTTGTTATGTTAATGTTTTCTGTGCCATCATATAAACATCTATCATGATAATTACAGAAAAGTCTTCATAATATGGATAATACAGGGCCATACCTTTCTCTGAATGCCCTGATGTTTAATTCAAGCTGGTGTGTCTCTCATACAATGTGTGCTCTCCTAGCAAATCATTATTTTATGAATTCACTGTATAATAACTTACTTCTGCATGCTGGATCTCAAATTCTTCATTAATGTATGTTAATGCTCCAATTATGTTGTAGCAGCTTCATAAGTGTATAGGAGCAATGACCATAATCTGCCCATAGTTCATGAACCTCTGTCCCCCTGTTATTTGGCCTTGTCCAGAGGTGTTACACTTAGAGGTGGAAAGGCATGAGTAGGATTGGGATACTGGTGGACTATATAAAGTAATCAGCTGGATACTTTTGGGGAATAATATATCATTCTATTACTTTACAATGAGAAAATATATTTAGAAAGAAAATCCTAAATAATGTTTTGACATGATGCTGAATTTAAACAACTGCCACTCCTTATCAACAGCTTGTAAACCCAAGAATTAGCTGAGCATACCAGACAGTAAACCGTATTCAGGTAGTAAAGCTAACACATTTGAAGGGGCAATGAGAACATTATGAAGCAAGGGATTTTGTGTGAAATAGGTTTCATTACAGTAATGAGAAATTGAAAGATCCCATGTGGTGTACATCAAATCCAATGACCTGTTAAATATCTCCCTACTCATTCTGCTTGTTTACCTGTTTTCTGTAATGTAACAGAGGTAAGCACAGTTGTTATATGAGAGCAATTTTACTGAGGTTGAAGGTAGAATTTTCAGTTTTTGCTATAGAATGTAAGCCGTCATTTATCATCAGTTATCACTGGAAATGCTGAGGAGAAAAGTAGCTGGTTTGGTTTATGAGCCATTTCTGGCCACGTGTCATGTGTATGAATCAATTTTTGATCATATTAAAGATGTGAAAAGGGGTGGATAGGACAGTGGTAAAAATGTGGAACAAGCCCAAGATAGGACACTGGGAGAAGAATAAAGAATTGTGCAGTATGCACATCTTCACAAGTTAACAGTGTACTTCTACAAATAATAGGAGGTATTGTGTGGCCAATTAGACCAAATCAATTGCATAATACACACACATAAAGCAGCAAGCTATGTATGGAACTCTTTTTTGTGGGGCCAATTTTTTTTTTTGGCAATAGAAAGAGGAATGTTGGGAGATGTAGTTAGGAATAAGAGGGATTGACAGGTTGAGCAGGGAATGTTGGGAGATGTAGTTAGGAATAAGAGGGCTTGGTAGGTTGAGTAGGTTAGGTAGCAGATGCATACATACAGAGCACACAAGACAGACAGGAGTGGTGATGGACACAAAAGGTTCAGGGCACCATGACTGGGATAGAAATGGGACTTTGGAGGTATATCCTCATCCAGCATAAGTATAGTGAGAATCTAGTCCTTGCCCTCTGAACTATCATCACTGTCTCCTGCTGAAGACACATTTAACAATGCTGGACAGGGCATTGATTTGGATATATGATGCAGGATTATTTCTGTTCTGCCAATGCATGCACCAAGGCTCCTCTCCATTGTCTCCTCCACCAGAACTGTCAGCTCTTGATGGGTGATATAATCCCACCTCCACTGGCACTACTCCAAGTGGACACCAGTGCATCAGCCCATAGAGCAGAACTACCTGACACAGCTGAAACAGATAGGGCAGGAGTTGTGGTGGCAATGCTGATAGGCTGTGACCCAGAAGTGTTGGGTGTCTCTGCTGTCTCTGGTGGTGTTACCACAGCCACCTGTGGAGGGATGGTGGTCTGATACCCTGTTGTTGGTCTAGCTCCCTATGTTGAGGACTGTGATGCCCCACCACTGGCCCAGTAATCAAGGAGTCTCAATCCTCAATACTAGCACCAGTGGGGAATGTACATTGGAAGGATGACAGGTACACAGTATTTCCAGATGCAGCTTCCTGCATCAAGTATAATTTCCCTTAAAAGCAGAGACCACAGTCAGTCCTGGGCTGGTTTCTCCATCTTTCTCCCGATCCCCAATATGATTCCCCACTGGCAGAGCTATAGAGTTGAGATCTTAGCTGAGTGGCTAAACCAAGACCTCCAATACCCTTTCTGTCCAACCAGTGTTTCATGTCCTTCCCCAAAAAGCTGACACGCTCACTGAGGTTTGATTTACACACACACACACACACACACACACACACACACACACACACACACACACACACACACACACACCTGGGAAAGGCTGGCACAGGTTTACTGGCTATGCCCCCTTCTAACCAGGCTATGAGGTAGTTAAATCTGCCACCAGTCAACTCCTTAGCAGCTACGTTAAGGCCCTTAATGAAGAGTGTCCAATCATACTTGTAATGTTGGATAAATAAGCACCAGAGGAGAAAGGCTACACCAACCTTGTTGAATAAAATTTAGATTTTTATTACCACAGTTCCGGCTGGCACAGAAAAAAATCCAGAAGCTATTCAGCACACAAAGTCCAAACTGTTGAAAGCACAAACACAAAGAATAGATACAGAAGCTGTTCAGCACACAAAATCCAAGACTGTTGAAAGCACCAAATTCTTCTAATAGTCTCACTTCCTTCATTTGTTCATCCATCCCCAAAATAATAAACAGCCAGGTACTGTGCAAAAAGACACTTATAACAAGCAGATGGACTTTAATTCTGTTTTAAAAGCGCAGTATTGTTTTAATGTTAAAAAAACTGCCTAATAACAAAGATGCTGAAATGAATTGTACTTTTAAACAAAATATGGATAACTTTGATGAAATGTTGTTTAAATTTAAAAACTTGGAACTAGAAAACGCTTATCTTAATGAGTGTATAAGTTTAAATATAGTCCCTAAGGGGCTAAGAATATGTAAGTACCCCAATAAGGTTAAAGTAGGGTCAGATTTCCATCATGAATTACTGAATATGTTCAATAATTGTGGCCTTGAAATTTTAAAAGCTATTGTAAAGGAGAATTTAAGGGAGATGGAGGGGCTTAACTTACAGCTTGATGTTTTGAACAAAGCTATTATTAATGACCTCCTTTTTTCTATGGATGAAAATCAAAAGAAATATCAGTTAATGTTGAAAAATATAGAGAGAAGTTTAGCTAATGTCTTTGATAGAAAAAGTAAAAAGTTAGGGAGGGATATAGAGGAATATAAACATAAAACAAATTACCCCAACCCAAGAGGTGCTCACAATTATAGTAACAATAATAATAAAAAATTTAATTTTTTGTCTAACCATGAATTAGGATTTGAAGAAACGGTACAAGGGGAGGACAACTTAGTATTAAGTGATGAACAGGAGTTCCCAGCCCTAAGAAGGTCTGAGCGCATTAGGAACTACCATCAAAGGAATTTTCAAAAAAACTTCCAGGAGGGCAAATCAACGTACCCAGTTCAGGAACTACAATCGGAACAATCAGAAGTGGTAGTTGAGAAGGAAGAAGGGGTAAGAGTTGAGCCCCAGGATGTTTGGTTGAATAAGGAAGGTGTTGTTTGTAGAATGAATGGTTATAATATATACAATTATAGTACTCTGGAAGTCAATGAAGCCTTTTTTTCGCTTTTATGAAAGGCTTGAAATTTGTGCCTAATAAAAAGGCGGATATTAGTAAGGTCTTGATTGATCTAAAATTGTTTATTCGGAAGAAAAATTTTGAGCTTATGTACCAGGAATATGAGGGTAATCAATTGGGTACTGGAGTTAATGGATTAAGGAAAAGAAGTACTTATAACCCTCCGATCAACCAACAGTTAAAAAATTTTGAAACCTTTATAGAGAAAAAATCAGAAAAGAACTATCAAATAGAAGGGTAGCCCCTAACCTCACAAAAGATGAAAATAAGCTATTACAGCAACTTGTGTGTGATAAAAGTATCAGGATTTCAAAACCAGATAAGGGAGGGGGTATGGTCATGATGGACCAAACATTTTATGAAATAAAAATGTTGGAATTATTGAAGAATGAAGATAGATATTGCAGGTGTTCTCTGAATGAGATTAATAAAGGGAACCAAAAGTGGGGTTGGTGCTTAATGACCTGCTCCTTGAGGGATCCATCGATGTTAGTACTTTTAGATTTTTGTCAGTGGATAGACCAAAAGTCCCTGTGATATTTGGAGTGGCGAAAGTCCATAAAAATGTTTTGAATCCACCAATGAGACCGATTGTGGCCTCAGAAGGATCAGTTACCGCTCCAATAGCAAAGTGGCTAGATGTTAAGCTTAAAGAGATCTTGAAAGAAGGACCAGGGATTGTTAAGGATTCCTGGGACCTATTAAGGAACTTGAAAAAGGAGCTATTTGACGAAAACATAATTTTTATAACTTTAGATATAATTGATTTATTTTCATCTATACCACATAAAGAAGGTATGGAACTTTTTGAGGAAGTCCTGATTGAATATGGAAAATTTAATCAAAATGATTTTCGGTTGATTCTCACGTTGATGGATTTAGTTCTGACTAATAATTTTATATATTACGAAGGTGACTTTTTTAGACAGATCCAGGGAGTTGCTATGGGTGCACGATGTGCACCCACTTATGCTAATATTATTCTGAATGTATGGGAGCAGAAGTTTGTCCTTAATTCAAGGTTTAAAAAGTATTGGAAACTATATAAGCATTACCTGGACGATATATGTCTGTTATGGACTGGTTCTGAGGCAGATTTTATAGCTTTCTTAGATTATTTATCTAGTACTACCAGCTTCCTTTCCTTTACTTCTAATATGAATAAAGAAAGTTTACAATATCTTGACATTTATGTTGGGAAGGAGAATGGTCAGTTTTTTTCAAAGGTTTTCAGAAAAGATAATTACTCTAATTCTTATTTAGCTTATACCAGTGCCCATCCGCACCACCAGAAAAAAGGAATAATAAAGGGGCAGTATGTGAGGGGTAGCAGAATGTCCTCTAGAAATAGAGACTTCAAAGAAGAATGTGATAAATTACACGTCATGTTTTTAGAGAGAGGCTACCCCGAGGCCCTAATAATGGAAGTTGAAAAAGAGGTGGTGCATGGTAGACAACAAAAATACCACCCAATTTTGGGGATGGATGAACAAATGAAGGAAGTGAGACTATTAGAAGAATTTGGTGCTTTCAACAGTCTTGGATTTTGTGTGCTGAACAGCTTCTGTATCTATTCTTTGTGTTTGTGCTTTCAACAGTTTGGACTTTGTGTGCTGAATAGCTTCTGGATTTTTTTCTGTGCCAGCCGGAACTGTGGTAATAAAAATCTAAATTTTATTCAACAAGGTTGGTGTAGCCTTTCTCCTCTGGTGCTTATTTATCCAGTGTGTATTAGTTTGTTGCTAGCCTCCTTTTGACGTTTTATACTTGTAATGTTACTATCAATACAAATGGTAGTTTGACCAAGAGCAAGGCTATCAGGAGTGGCCCACAGTGTCACCAAATAAATATGCAAGTACTCTCAGAACTTAAATATTTCTAGATAGATCAGCCACAATGAAAGGTTTAAATATATTTAATAGTAAATAATAAAGGAACAAAAAATACTCAGTATATAATCACATTAACATCAGAGTTCAAAATCATAGGAAATATTTAAAGCAACATTGCAGGACAGTCTCAAATAAATAAAGAAAAACATCTAAATTAGGCATTGCTATATTCCTGACTGTATCTAAGATAATTATACTGTTCTCTAGACTTACTTACAGAGCAAGACAGATGTGTGGTGAATGGATCCTCTTGTCAGGTCAAAGACAAAATACAGAACACTGAGTCTCTCTTAGAGCATTCTTAAATTAATATCTCAAATATAACTGCTGGAATAGCTTGCAGGATGATATCACTTTTTGTCATCTGACTATCCTAGGTGAAAAACAACCATTGATGCAGCTGGTAGCATTTAGCGTCTACCTGTGAAAATACATAGACAAGGCTTTTCTTAGATCTAAGGCAGATCCTGGAAGTCATAAAACAATAAAACATTTCCAAGTCAATACACTGAACCTCTAGTTCTAGATATTGTGTCTGTTACTGCACTGAAACTGAAAAATAACATCCTTTTATTATGTGGCCATAAAGTAATTTCATTTCAGCTATTTTTCTGAAGTTAGCCTCTGGTGTTCCAGTTTCCATTGTTAAAATATTTTTGAATGTTTTTTGAAGTATACTGCGTGTATTTGCTTTTTAACTAACTTTACTAACCTTAGACCTTCTTCTCATTAGTCAAACCTGCTACTTGAAGGAAACTACTAAATCTATTGTATCTACCTTTCTGAATGATGTTTTTTGAAGTATACTGCGTGTATTTGCTTTCTTACTAACTGTATTCAATGTAATGTTATTCCAAATGTATATATTTTATTACTATCTTTTACACTATGTAACTTAGATTGTATTTGCTTTGCTTTTGGAGCTTTTCTCCCCGGGCCTCCACTGAAAATGGGTACGTTCTGGCCCAGTGGACTTCCCCGGTAATCAAACTAGAAATAAATAAATAAATAAAATATATACATCTAAACAGTTGCAATAGTGCAGGTAAACTTCTGTTCTAATCCAGTAGGGCACACTGTGGTTACATTTTTAAGCTTAGTGCTCTACAAAATATCTCTTCAGCGCACGTCTGTTCAAACCATCTTATATGCCATACAGTTCTAATACATTTGTAACAAAAGCATATGAATCATGTTGATATTCACAAATGACATATAGTTATTTACAAAATTCCAGATAGCTGGGTTGACAGTATCTCCTTTCATGACATCCCCCCCCCCCTCACTCGCAGACTCAGGCTAGTTTTTCAAGTGACCCTCTGAGAAATGTTGCTTGAAAGGGATAGGTCTATCTGGGAATACATTATCCCATTCCCTGTCTTGAGATTCCACCTGCTTTGGCATGGCTGACCCAGTACAGTGCTGCACTGTCCTATCATATGCCTGCAATCCTAGGTGTCACCAAAGTAATTTGGGATTTTGCTGCATGGCTCCCTTGTAACCACAGATCCCCCTCAGACTCCTCCTGCCTCTTACTGCAAATACTTCATACCCAGGCCTCGCTGTCATGGTAAGGTTTCATCATGTTAACATGGTACAGCTCATGCCCTTGTCTCCTGCCTAGCAGTTCTACCATGTAGTTAAGAGCACTGACCTTCCTGGGCACTACCAACTGCTGTATTGTCTCACCCTCTAGCCCTCCCTCAGGGGTCCACTCATTATACAGTAACCCTTTGTCCCAATATACAGATTCCCCTTTTCCTCGACAATCAGGTGCCTCACTGGCCACCTCCCTCAGGCTTTGTAAGATAGGGTCTGAGAGCTGAGCCTGTCACAACTCTCTCTTTGTAACCCTTTCCAGCTCCTCTTCCACAGGAAGTCTGGCATCCTCTGACAGTGGTGCCTCACTGTCAGCCTGGGTACTACTACTCATCTCTGCCCTTGCAGTCACTCTGTCCAAGGGAACATCAGTACCCACAAGCAGCTGTGGCTCACCTTCAGTCTCACTGCTACAGGGTAGCATATATGTTTGCAATATATAGGGTATGCCTACTCATTTGTAATTGTGTCAAACAGTTATGGACTGATGCCCTCAGAACTGATAAAGTGATTTCAGATTCTTACCTATTATTAAATGTCTGTCATTCATACCTGAAACATACTTACCCTGTGCCTTAGTGAGATGATGTAATCTCTCATGATGTGAGTTGTTATTTCCTTTGATCTCTTCAGTAGCTATATAGAGCAGAAAAAAATTTGGAATGAACACTTCTTTGTGTTGGTATGGCATGGTATTGTTCTGGCTAGTGATTGTCCATTATACTTAAATAACTCAGGTGAGTCATTGGTTCTAAAATATTCTTGCCATAGGTGAAGGAGGTCCTGTTTGTGCCTTTTCAAGTCACTGTAATGTCACTATAATGGTGACAACATTGTTCACCAGAGCATGGAATGTCAGTTGCACTGGTAAAGGTCTTGACAAAGCTATTTCAAGCCTCTGCCTGGTACTGGGAATTGGTATAGTCTTTCTGTAACAGTCTTTAGCTACAACACTTATGAGGAGTCCAACAAAGATATCTGATTCCTCCTGAAAAAATCTTTGTGCTCTAAACTTAGCACTGTCCTCACCATCTCCTGTCATGTTTTCTTAAGGATATCAGGAAATGTGTGTCAATTCAGATCTCATGTGTACCAGCTTGTACACAATGACAGACAAGCTAGGCAACTGCACTTGCCTGATAGAAAGCACACCAATGGAACAGAATGAAATTTGGATATGATTTCTTCAATATACACTTTAGTTGTGAAACATGGTAGTAAGACTTGTCATGTGTGTTAGTCAGTGTATTTGCAATTGTTCCACAATTGCTCCATCAACTGTCATTTAAGGATTATCTGTCATAGTTTAAAATCATATATTGGCACCCCCTGTGTATGTTCTGTGTGATGGTTGATGGCAACCTTGTCACAAACAAATATGACATCACAATCTCACTGGTGTTGTAGTCATTCAGTGTTGACCTTATGTAAATTTAATTTAAGTAGTACATAATGCCTTGTTGGCAAATACATTTAAAAAAACTGTGAGAGATGCATCTGGGACTTGAATCCATGACAAAAAGAATCTGAAATCCTTTCTCCTGTGAATAAACTGTTAATATCAAAAGAGAGCTGACATAACCCAGGGTGCAAGTTGAGGTGTACAGTTTTGAACATGGGTGGAGATGGACCTAATTTTGACAGCCTTATAACAGTTGTACATTGAGTTGTTCCTTTATGGATTAATAATTTGAGGTATATATATTCCTGTGGAAAAGTTTCCATTGCATTCAGTGTTCTAATATCTGTATAGCTAACTGATGTGTGCTGAAGCCAAACATATGTGTGTGGCCAATGGCAAAGTCTTAGCACATATGTAAATTATTTTTTGAGTTTTTGCAATATAATGTGAAGTGCTAGTTCTTTACAACCATTCCTGCATACTGATGGTGCTCCATTCTAAGTGCCATGCAATGAAAAAAAATAACATTTTTACAATGCCAACTTTGTGTGATGAACTGTTTTATTCATTAAACACATGATGGATTAAAAATGAAATGTAAACTCCAAATCCAGAGACGGACAACTTCCAACAGGCAAAAATCTCAGATCAAAGAATGTTTTTAGCGCTTTCATTCACTTTATTACCGTGAACGTCATCAGAAAAATTACAAATGTTATACTGTTATCTAATGTTATACTGTTCAATTAATGCAGGAAATGATGTAATGACTTCAAACATGTTTAAAATGTTTTCAAAAAAAAAACAAATAAATCCTATTTTGTATAAAATCAAATGTATGTTATGTATAATCAATTCTCTATCTATACAATAAAAAACACTTTAAATTAATGATTTCATTTAGCCCTGGTGCTTCATCTCCCCCAAACACCAGTTACCAAAAAGCCTCTCTATGTTCCAAAGTGTTATTTAAATCTCCCACTAACAAACCTTTGTCTACACTATC
This sequence comes from Protopterus annectens, assembly GCF_019279795.1. Taxonomy (NCBI): domain Eukaryota; kingdom Metazoa; phylum Chordata; order Ceratodontiformes; family Protopteridae; genus Protopterus; species Protopterus annectens. Next base: position 512,122,542 of record NC_056731.1, read on the forward strand.
TAAAACAAAAAACTCATATTTTTTAAAATCAGAACATGAAAGTGCATGTCTGGCCAAAGCATTGTTTTTGTCTTTCTTTTTTATGGCTAAATTGTGTTCATAGACCCTACGTTTAAAGCATCTCTTTGTTTTTCCGATATAATAATTTTTACACGTGGCACAAATTGCCATATAAACCACTAACTCACTGTTGCAATTATAATACTTTTTAGCCCAAAAAGTTTGTTTCAAATGTTCTACTACAACAAAGGAAGAATTACTCATGTATCTACACTGCTTACAGTTTGTGCAACTAAAAGTTCCTTTTTTATTTGAACAAACTCTGTCTATGTTCTTATTCTTTCCTGTTACTGATTCCAACATGTTTGTTTGACATGTTCTGTCAAGGAGAATTGAACAAAATTGAGTATGACTTTTTATTTACAGAATATCCAAAACTAGCTTCATTTTTTGGTATTCCAAAAATCCAGAATAATGAGAGAAATCCACCCTTCAGACCAATTATTTCAGCAAAGCAATCAAAGACTGAAAACATCTCAATTTGGTTAGATAGTATATTGAATCCAGTGGTTCAGAGTTCTGAATCTTTCATCAGGGATTCATGGCATTTACTTGAAATTTTGAGGGATTACGGTAGTTTCAGTGAGGATTTACATTTCGGTACACTTGATGTAAAGAACTTATACACTTCAATTGACCAAGAACAAGGAATAGAATTTATGAGAGAATATTTAACTGGACACACAAATTTTTCAGGGATGAAAGTAAACATGTTATGTGCTTTAATGGAATTAGTTTTGGACAATAATTTTTTTAAGTTCAACAATACTTTGTACAAACAAACCTCAGGAGTAGCCATGGAGGCAAGGCTGGCCCCGTCTTTTGCCAACATTGTTATGGCAAATTGGGAAACCAAGTTATTGAGATCTAATGTAAATTTCAGTAAGGTTTGTTTGTACTATAGATACATAGACAATTTGTTTTTTTCTATGGAGGGGTGAACATGCAGATTTTGTGGAATTTGTTTATAATTTAAATCAGACTACAGATTTTTTTGTCCTTCAAAATTGGGGATTTTGGGAAAAATATAAATTTTCTGGATCTGACACTAAGCATTGATGATGTCACTAAAAGTTTCAAAAGTAGAATATATAGGAAACCGTATTTTGCAAATCAATACTAACACAAAGACACAAGCAAAAATAACAAGTTATGCTGAAGACCTGTTGTACCAAACCGGATAAATACGAGAAATAAAGTACAGGTCACCGCTGAATTATTCTTTGTAGAATCTTCTTTATTAAAAGTAAGCGCTTTCGGAATAATCCTTCATCAGACATAATACAAAGTAACAAAAGCAGCCATATTTAAAACACAGATCATCCAATCACTTACTCCTAAAAGCCCGCCTTTTTTTATAAAGCAGGTTTAATTGGTAAAACATCGTTAAGACCAGGTGGTCTATGTGCTCTTAAATCTACTATCCACTTGGATTCAGCTAATGCTGTTCTGTGCTGAATGTCCCCCCCCCTCTCATTAGTGGCAATATTTACAATACATCTGAACTTAAAAGTGTGTGTAGGATTAATCTCTATATGTCTGAATAAAGCATTGCTCGCTTGACATGTTCTAATATTACTAATATGCTGTAAAATCCGAACCTTCAGCATGTTATTTGTCATACCTACATAAAAACTTTCACATTGTTCACAATTGGCCATATATACTAAGTGTTTTGTCCTGCAAGTAGCCCTCCCTTTAAATATAAAAGTTTGTGTCTTATCAGGATGTTTATATTCAGTGTCGCTATTAATATATTGACAAGCCTTGCAGTTACCACAGGGATATGTGCCTGCTCTAATGTCTATTGTAGGTCTCTTATTCAAATATGTCTCCTTACATAACAGGTCCTTGAGATTGTTGTTTCTCCTATAATTAAACATGGGACGTTCTGCCACTACGTCCTTAAGACTATTATCACTTTTTAGGATGTTCCAATTGTTCTGAACTATATTGCATATGTCTTTAATATTACTACCATACGTTAAAAGTATTTTAGGTTGTTCCTTCCTGCTACTACATAATCCTGTATCTATTTGTCTGCCAATAAACACAAAGACAGTATGCACCCATTTCACATGAAAAGAGGAGTTATAAAGGGTCAGATTATAAGATTAAGTAGACTTACATCAGAAGAAGAGATTTTTAAGGAAGAATTATCATTTTGAGATCCCTTTTTCTCAATAGAGGGTATGAACAAGGTTTTTTAGAAAAAATAGAAAGTGAAGTCAGCTTTTTGAGAAAAGGAGTGGCTAAACCTATTTTATTTTCAAAAGGTTTAGCAGTAGGTGCACCATTAGTTTGTAGTATTAACACTGAAATGCATACACAGGAATTTCACACTGCATTTCCTATACCAATTGTCAAAGAAATGTGGTGTATTAAATCTATTATCAAAAACAATTGGAGAATTATCCTTGGAAACAAGGATTTGGCTTCTATTTTAGGACAAACACCTAAGTTAACATTCAAGAAAATTACTGACATTAAGCACATGTTGGAATCAGTAACAGGAAAGAATAAGTACATAGACATAGTTTGTTCAAATAAAAAAGGAACTTTTAGTTGCACAAACTGTAAGCAGTGTAGATACATGAGTAATTCTTCCTTTGTTGTAGTAGAACATTTGAAACAAACTTTTTGGGCTAAAAAGTATTATAATTGCAACAGTTAGTTAGTGGTTTATATGGCAACTTGTAAAAATTATTATATAGGAAAAACAAAGAGATGCTTTAAACGTAGGGTCTATGAACACAATTTAGCCATAAAAAAGAAAGACAAAAACAATGCTTTGGCCAGACATGCGCTTTCATGTTCTGATTTTAAAAAATATGAGTTTTTTTTGTTTTAGATAGTGTAGACAAAGGTTTGTTAGTGGGAGTAGAGAGGCTTTTTGGCAACTGGTGTTTGGGGCAGATGAAGCACCAGGGCTAAATGAAATCATTAATTTAAAGTGTTTTTTATTGTATAGATAGATAATTGATTATACATAACATACATTTGATATTATACAAAATAGGATTTATTTGTTTTTTTTGAAAACATTTTAAACATGTTTGAAGTCATTACATCATTTCCTGCATTAATTGAACAGTATAAAAGGAATGGCTGTGTTCATTTGTAATTTTTCTGAAGAAGTTCATGGTAATAAAGTGAATGAAAGCACTAAAAACATTATTTGATCTGAGTTTTTTGCCTGTTGGAAGTTGTCCATCTCTGGATTTGGTGTTTACATGATGGATTAATGTTATAACACATATTGAGGAAATGGCCATAAAGAGTTTATAGAACATGATGTTCTACAAAGCATACATCATTACAATATATAATCTGAGTAATGACAAATCTTATTCCACAGAAGCCAGGTTCAGACATATGTTTAAACCTGTGTTGCTGGCATATTCCAGTTTTCCTCTTGCATTTTTAATGCCTCTCATAATTTTGCTCAAGAACTCCTTGTAACATCATACACTTGCAAGTGTGCTTTAACTTTACTATGACCATTGCTATAAGTAATATACTTGTCACAGATCACAGTTAACTTGTTTAGCATCCATTAGCCACACTTGTGTTGAACATTCATGGTTTAAATAAAAAGTCTAATTCAAGTATAGAAAAAAATGAAACGAAAAACAACTCTATTCTGACTCCTAATTTCAAACTATCCCTAATACAGCTTTAAACCTTGCACTACTTGCAATTTTCTTCAGATCTTCATGCATTAACACATTGAGCCACTGAGACAGTGACATAACAGGTGGATTGGATTTTCTGCAGTTAGTACTATCCAGTGTGCTGATCAAAGTGTGCCACCCCAGTCACATATATGCTACTGGCAGCTAAGTCTTTGCACATGAAAAAAATATTATTTTTTTCCAGAAAGCATGTTCAGACATATTTTTAAAACTCTGTTGTTGATCTTTCCATATTTTCCAAATCCTTATTTTGCTAAGTGTACTCCCTCATACTTTTGCACAAAAAACTATTTGTAACATCATGTACATATAAGTCTGTTATTACTATAATCATAACTATGAGTACTGCAGGTGACACAGATGACAGTTATCTTATCACCTATTACATATACTTGTAACATTCTCATTTTATATTGCAAGTGTAGTTCAAGTTCAATTACAGCAAATACATATTTATTCTTACTCTGAAAATCAAAATGTCTGCTTATGTTGTTTTTCAGAACATACTGCATTAGAATATTGAGCCACTATGAATGTTACACAACATGTTTATGTGCTGCATTCAGTGATGTCCAGAGTGCTAATTAAAGATCACTGAGGACATACTCATTTGGTGCAAAATAAATATTTTGAGTTTTTGCCTTGGGAAGTGGATTGCCACTCAGTGAACATCACAACTGACAGTCACCAATGCACAATGCCAAATGCTGTGCAAAGGATGAAGCCAAAATAAATAAATAAATAAATAATCATAAATCACTATGATGATTTCTCAAATCGGTTGCCTTATACACTTAAAATGTTGGCAGTGAGGACCTCTATTTTCACATCAATGTCAACCTCCTTAGATTTTGGCCTTGAAACCATCATATAACTATGAAACTTTGACATGATTAACAGTGTTTGCCACTTCAACATTGTCGTAGTAATGTACAGAAAGTAGAGCATATTTACTGAGCATTGTACTTCTGACATTTTGCGTTTAGAGTGCAATATACCCATGCTATCATGCACTTGTCATTTGTCCTTTCAAAGGAGAAGTCTTGCTGAAAGCAATCCTTGCAGAAATTATGATAGTGAAGCATATGAAAGGAGAAACAAATGCCTGAAGGCTAGAGTGTGTTATTTCCTTTTTGTGTACATCTCTCAGTTGTGATCCCTTTGTACCATGAATGTACCACATTTTGCAATGTTTACTTTTTTTTGTATGTCTGTGTTGTATACATTCAATATGACTTACAACCACTTTGTCCTCACAGTCACATTATCTTCTTACTAAAGTGTATATAAAAGTTCTCTCTTAGTAAATGCATATTAAACCTTGTCAGTTAGCATATTCTGTCTGTCACACCCTTTGTACTGCCCACTAACAGGAGTGATAAATAAATAATTAATCATGCACAACTGCTAATGAGTCACACTTGCAAGACATTATCTAGTCCTTTACTTCTATTTAATATGGGTTTCTAACAATGTTCTAAGGATGATGAGACATGTCTGACGTTTGAGGCTTATGTAGATTACAGTTACATTAAGAGACTGTTCACTGCTAATGGTGGGCTATTATCTGACATCAGTTTTTGTTCTATTTTGTAGTTGTGTTATTGCCATTGGGGAGGAGGAAATTTGGAGTATTGTACAGGTCTTGCTTAGATCTTCTTATTTAGATATGTTATTAACATTTTAAATAATAATGCCTGTATAATGATTTTTTTCTGCCCAGTATTAAATTATCTTGTTACACCCCAGTCCTTGGTGTGTTGTATGTTGTTTGATACATTTTCTTTGTTACTTCACTACAGAGTTATGACATCTAAACCAACAAAGAAGACACCAGTGCCATGCAAAATTGCATTATTAGATGATGTCATTGTCCAAGTTGTCCATCTTCATGGGGTACGGATATTAGATCTTCACTCGGCTGACAAGGTCCTCTGTGACCATGTCTGGCAGCAGGTGGTCAATGATGGGAATGCTGGGGATGGCCATGGTTGCGACTACAAGGGTGTCAAACACAGGGCCAATGATATGATAAAGAATGCTATCAACAGAGCCAAGGCTGTAATATTGGACTGAAGGGCTATGGGGGGGGGGGGGGTACTGAACCACCAGTCACTGAGACAGAAGAGTTCCTGTCAAATATAAGGGATCCAAGCAACTCGGAGGAATTGCCCATTGCTGTCATGAATGTAGGGGCAGAGGTGGAAGACATCCACAGACCAGGCATGCCATATATATATGTGTGTGTGTGTGTGTGTGTGTGTGTGTGTGTGTGTGTGTGTGTGTGTGTGTGTGTGTGTGTGAGTGAGTGTATATAAAACTGGTGTTGCATGTTATCTATATTAATAGAACACATTGGGTGCTGCAGTGGTGCAGTAGTTAACATTGTGGCTTCACAACAAGAGTTTCTCTGGTTCGATTCTTGGTGGGGGTGCCTTCTGTGCAGAGTCTACATGTCCTCCCTGTGTTTGCATGGGTTTCCTCCTAGTGCTCCAGTCTCCTTCCACATTCCAAAGACATGTGTCTAGAGCATTTCTCCCCAGGCCCCTACTAAAAATAGGGTCTGTCCTAGTCAGACTTTCCTGGTCAATAAATAAAATATATATATATTTTTTTAGGCTGGCATCTTATGTGCAATGCTTATCATCTACAAATTGCAATTTATTGTGCCAAGGGACATCTGCCATTGATGTACAACAACCACCTGCACATAGTATGGATATTTATCTTGTGTGTGTGTGTGTGTGTGTGTGTGTGTATGTATATATATATATATATATATATATATATATATATATATATATATATATATATATATATATATATATATATATATATATATATATATACACTTATTATCATTTCTCTAATGTTTATATGCATTTGCATCTATTGTTGCTTTATTATGCTTTAGGTAGCATATTGTGATCAGTTATTTGTATTGCTTCTGTTATTCTGTTTCTTAATTTACTCACAGGTGAGGCTGGCATGCCTGATGTTATAAGATCAGTGGCCTCTGATGATGATGATGATGATGATGATGACAGCAATGAAGAGGCACAGTCTAGGATTACAGAGAATATATCTGATAAGGAGGATGTGGCTCCCTCATCCCCTCCTCAAAGTCTGGACACAGTCAGTATGCCTACTCATTCTTATGACATGGAACAATCCAAGATTGGACAGGTTAATGAAGACACTGTTGATCAGGATAGTGTGGTTACTCCAGTTGCAGAGCTATTGTAATCTCCCCCTAGCCTTTGTGAGAGTGAAGTACCACACAGGAGTGTTGGAAGAGGTGTCTGAGGAGGTATGCTTACCATCCTCCCCTGGTGTCGGTGTGTCTGTATCTGTCACCTAGGGTTCCGTTGGCTTTGTCGACAAGGAGTTCAGTTGACATCTGTTTAATTGACCACATTTGGTAGATTATACAGACGGTTGACAGGTGTGCAAGATCAACAATACGTGAGTAGGATAACACTCCCTTTCCCTGGGGATTGTGCAGTCTTGGAGTTATTACATATAATTAGCAGGGGCTTGCTCCCCTACAAAAAAAAAAACATTTTAAAGTTGTATGCACCAAGGTTCTTCCTCAGTGCATGCATCCTAGGTTGTCAAAGTTTCAGTTTGATGTTGAGTGGTTTACCGTCAAGATGTCGACATACATGTTAGTCAACCAACTATAGGTAAATCGTCACCCAATTTGTGTGCTGGGCTGTCATGGAGGTACAGGTAATTTCCACCAGGACCTCAGATGAGATAATCAGAGTACTGCATTTTGTGCATTCTGACATATGAGACTACATGAGCCACTCGTGTAACTCCTTGGATCAGATGAACAATATACTGGTCCATGCATTGTCTGTTGTAGAATGTTGGCTGGGGAGAGTCAGCATCCATGAGGCCAGAAAAATAGTACTATGTCAGATGTTAGCTGATGTAGCTGCTGTAGTGTTACTACTTCCACTGCTCCATCAGAGGTGGAGATGTCAACACCCAGACATGGTAGGACACATGGTTGTGGCTGTGGTTGTAGTTTTGATGAAAGCTCATCCAGCAGACATCGTTCACATTCATGTAGCACCCGACTTGTAACTAGGGTCATGGAACTAGTAGTACAACTCCTGGGAGAGGTAGTTCACATAGCTGGGAGCTGCAATTATGAACTGAATTCTATATACCTGTCCAGGATGTCAGGGCAAAGTGCTAATACAAATCCGTTGGCTGTGTTCAGGCAGACCCACACATAGTACACTTCATGTTGTCCATGCCACCTCACACACATGCACACAGTTATTGTTCAAAAGTGACTTCTTTACATCTGGAGCTACTGGCCCTGACACCCTCATTTTTCACCTACACGCACATACACACGTGTGCACGCACGCATGCACACACGCACACACGTACACAGGCACACATGCACATATACACACTTTTTTGTATTAGTTTTGCTGTCCTATAGCCCCTAGCCCTACCCTCTACAAGTGATGATGACTGTGCCCTGCCATTTGCACATTTATGTGACTTATGGTTACCTATGACTGATGCACAGAGTGGACAGCTAATAATTGCTTATTCAAGTTCTGTTTTTTATCAATAGTGTTATTAGGTGCACTGCTCATATAACTGTAGTCCTAGCAGTACTAGTATTAGTACAGTATTATTACTTATGAATTACTGTTTTCTCAGCCCCTTATGCAGATATTGCTGAAATTGCCCAGATCACAGGTAATTCAGTGTACTTCCCCACTAAACAAACTAAACAAATAAATATATCCCTGCTGGGGTTTCTGGCTTGGGCTACTTAAATAAATAAATAAATACACAGAAATACCTGCTCAAAGATATCTTAATATCTTCTGTAACATAAATAGGACATGCTGAAGGGATAGGTATGTAACACAGAGAATTCCACGTCTCTGGAATTGTCTTCCTCTCCACAGAAAGCAAAGAATGTTTCTTATTGTATTCAAGGGTAGTGTGAACAAATTGATGGGAAAATGTAAGTTCAGCCTGATTTAGAACCCTCGTTCCTTATGGATAGGGAGTAAGATGTAAATAATTGTCTGCCTTTGGATTATTCATACCTAAAATACAAGAGCTAAGGGCTGAAAAAAAAACTTCATAGGAATGCACAGCTAGGCCTCTGAAGATCCTCATAGATCAATAGCCTGGTAAGTACTGATAAACACTAGTGAGTAAGCTGGGCATGTTTTTGGGGACAATAGCATTTGTTCAGTGCTCATTGTGTGTTAACTACTTATCTTTAATATTGTAGCTGTGGGATTCCAAAAGTATGCTTGATCAACTACCTGTGAGGATGATGGTGGCACTGTGGAGATGATGGTGACATTGTGGGGATGTTGGTGACACTTCAGGGATGATGGTGGCACTGTGGAGATGATGGTGACATTGTGGGGATGATGGTGACACTGCAGGGATGATGGTGACACTGTGAGGATGATGGTGACACTGTGGGGATGATGGTAACACTGCCCAACACCCTTTTGGTTTGTTGCCACAGGGCTGCTTTGACTTGATATGCAGGTTGTAAACCTGCAGGAAAAATGATTTTGTTCCATTTAAAAGCTTCATAGTTTCTCTGTATATGTTGCCTGTATTGCTCATACAGGTTAATGATGACATTCCTGTTTAGTTGATCAATAGTCTGCTATTACTGATATGCAGTACATATATATGAGGTAAGCACTTATCTGCTCAGTACAGGTTCATCACTCATGCTTGTTACTGCTGTTGAGAAAGTTTGTAGTCTGGGGTTGCCTTATGTCTGATGCTCACAGTAGCCAACCAGTGCATGGATAAATAAAAGCTGGTAAGTTTGCATGCAGCACTGCTACTATTTGTATGTGCTTAGCTCCATTTTTTGTTTAATTACATAAAATATGCTATTCATTGCCTGTTACTCAGTGCTATACCATATCATACATGCCTGCATTTGCCATGATCATCCCCAGCTACAGGTTCCTCATCTGACCCATCATCTGTGTCTGCTGGCCCTGAATCTGGTGCTGGGACCCTGTCCTAAGACTCCCAGCTACAACTTTTTCCTGAGTATGATATTATGTAGAATGGCATAGACAGTAGTTTGGCAGAGGTGGTGGGGTCATACTACAGGGCACCTCCTGATGTATTGGGAACATGACATGAGCAGGCCAGATACATGCTCTATGATATTTCTAGGCTGTATGCAGGACTTGTTTTAACCTTATTCAGTGGGGTTGTATGGGTTTCTCACGGGAGTCATAAGCCAAGGTTCCAGTGCATATCCTGCATCCCAACTAAATGCCCTTGTGGGAAGTCACCCCTTGAGGTCATGAGTGTGCCATATGTGGGGAGTCATAGAAATTACCAGGGTTACCTACACATATTATAGATGATATCTTGTGCATTACAGACCACCTGACAACTGATGGAGGGACAGCCTTTTCTGCTTATGTATCTCCTTCCCAATTCACCAGGTGGAGGTCTTATTTCAATGTGGTTGCAGTTATGTCACCTAGTACCCCAGGAAAATGGGCTATGGCACTGAAATTCTGTGTGGTGGTAGCTCACTCCTCTGGGTTATGTGGAAGCCAGATATATTCCCCCACATGTTTCAGAATTGCATTGATAAATTGGTGGAGTATTCTTGAGGTAGAGGCCTGTGATTCCCCCACTGTGTCCCATATGAGTCACTGAAAAATCCCTGTAGCTAGTATATGTAATGCTACACATGCATTTGTTTCTGGGATGAGTTTTCCATAAGTCCCACAGGGTCTCAGATGAGGACAGCAGATGTTCATTATTTGTTTTATAGTATCCCTGCCCAACCTGTAGCGATCTGTTATTTCTATTTCATGTAATCCATGGTAGGTCAAGTGTGATCTGAACACCCTGTGCTTTTTAGATCTGGCAACAGCAACAGCACATTGTATTACAGTCTACTACACATTCAGATTTATAATGGCTACCACAACCCCTCATGACTGTATTCTAGTATGTCTTAGAATTCAGGGCTAAAGTGAGTGAAACATACAGGTGCTTTTTTTATCCATTTCTGAATCACTCTTCCATGATTGTTTTATTAGCATGTACTTAAGCTTTTTATTCACTTATTAGCATATTTGGCTGCTAACATTTGTTTTCGTCTAGGTGCAACATGTATTGCCATTTCCTAAATAGTAAACAGCATGCTTGTCACACCAACGTGCTTAACATGACATGTAGCTGTCCATGGATTCCAGCTAACATCTGTCATGAGGAGGTTTGGGAAGCGGATGACTATTATGAAACAGGGTACAAGAAAAAAAGTTGATAAGAATTTAGAAGGGCAAGTGCTTAGATTTGGGTATATTATGTTGGCTTGATCTGGTAGCTAGCACAGAGGATTATGAGTGTGAGCTGTTAATGAGCTGCTTCCTCTAGTCTGTAGTTTGATTCCCTCAGCCACCATTTCCTTATCTATATAACTCTGAGCAAGTCACTTACCCAGTGTTTTTGTCTGACAGTTAGCACAGAGGATTAATGCTATGAGCTTTTAACAAGCTGCTTCCTGTGCACCACAATTTGATTCCCTGGGTGACTTTGAACAAGTCACTTAACCATGCAATAGAAAAAGGGATATGGGAGAGAGTGAAGGGAAAGAAATGGCCATGATTTGTGCAGATGATATGATCTTAGTAGAAAGAAAATCTGAAGAAGATGGGACTGACTTTGAATAAAACTTATGGTTTTAGAGAACAAGTAAAACATGTTTTTATAGATATATATATATATATATATATATATATATATATATATATATATATATATACCTTAATGAAGATAAAATCAAAGTTTTAGTATGGATTTCGACCTGCACACAGTACTATAACAGCCCTATTATCTTTTACTGATGCTGTAAACAAGGCATTGGACACTAGTCTAGTAACATATGTACTCTTGCTTGACTTGTCCAAAGCATTCAGCACAGTATCACATACTAAACTAATCCAGCAACTTGCAAAACTAGGCTGTTCCCAGCACACCTTTACCTGGTTCTCCAACTATCTGAATAACATACAACAATCTGTCAGATGGCAAAATAAACAATCTGAATACATGGTAAATAAAACAGATGTCCCACCAGGGTCCATTCTGGGACCTTTACTATTTAATGTGTTCATAAATGATCTTCATACGTCTCTGCTTACAGCTCAATCATCCAATACGCTGATGACTCTACTATTATATCCTCCTCCAATAACGTCCCTGACCTCCAAAAAATTACACAAAATGCCTTTACAAACATAGAAACTTGGCTAGATGAAGCACAACTTTTTTTAAATCCAAAAAAAAAATCTAAACTACTACTGTTTTTATCTAAGCCACCTTTACATGATTTTACAATTTACTCCCATAACAGGATCAAAATTCAAGTAGTAAAATCAGCAAAGTTATCAGGCATTACTATTGATGATAAACTAGCACTGCGGTGGTGGTGCTGCGGTAGTGTTATCGCCTCACAGTAAGACGTTGTCCTGTTTGATTCTCAGCTAGAGCGTCTTCTGTGTGGAGACATGCATGAATGGGCGTACCTTCATTGAAGGTTGTGCGTCAGGGCCAGCAACTCGGCACATAAAAATCTACTGCCAATAATTAGTGGACTGGAGTTCCGATGTGGCGAGCCCTAACCGGGAAAAGCCGAAAGACACAACAACAACTATTGATGATAAACTATCCTTTGAGCAACATATTTTAAACACAATAAAAAAGCACACTTTAAACTATGCAGAAATCACATATGGATAAAACCACAAAAGTAAAACTGGCAAATACCTCCTTCTTCCATCCCTTCTGTATGGCTTTCCTATTTTTACTAACTTACATTCATCCCTGAGCAACAAACTGCAATCATGTTACTATAAAATTGCTAAATTCACCACTGGTCTATCCTATCAAACTCATCACAGCCAAGCCATTAAGGAATTGAAATGGCTTTATTTTTCCCATTTCCTTCATTATGCACAATTTATATAAAGAAAGTATGCATCCCGCTCATATATTCAAAAGTGTAGTCAGAAGTCAAGTTTATAGAGCTTCAAAGTGTAAGTGACTCAGAATTTGCCAGGGAAACCAACTCTTTAATGGAATCTTTTACAGCTAGGGGCTATGCAAGTAATGACATCGCTGAGAATATTGAGCTAGTCTCCAGTGAGAGAGCGAGCAGGGCTAAGCCTTATTTTGCTGAGCAGTATTCTGGTAGTATACAAGCCGCATCCCAGAAGAATGACAAAGTAAAATTATGCTTATATTATTCCAGTGACATCAAACATTATAGGGATATAATCGAAAGACACTGGGATATTTTGACTACAGACAATGATATTTACGCTATAGTAGATGAGACCAAGATATGTATACAAGAACATGAAGTCCCTTAAAAGACATTTATGTTTACCAAAAGGAATGTCATCCAGTATAAATCATGGATGTACTACTGCATGTGGGGATTGTCAAGCCTGCAAATATATTGATAGTACAGGAAAATTCTATCATCCTGATCAAAGTAGGACATATAGCTTTGACATTGCTGCAACATGCAGCAGTATGCACACGGTCTATCTAGCTCACTGTTCAGTATGTACAAAATTCTATGTTGGTAAAACTGATCGAGCACTGAGAGATAGAATTAAGGAACACTATTACCACATAAGTAAAAGTGATACACTCAGTGCCTTGTCTAAACATATTGTAGACATTGATGCCTCTCATCAAGTTTATGGTAATAGGATGTGTACATGAAAACATAAGGAAAGGGGACATCAGAAATCAAACTGAACAGTTGGAAGCCAAATGGATAGTTAGACTACAAGGAGACTATTGACATGGCCTGAATGACAGAATACCATTGAGACCCAAGCTTAAAGCCAGACCATTGAATAGGAAGTAATCTGGCATTTATTTATTTTGAATAATAACAACTGTAAAATATAACTACATGTTTTTATTTAGTTTTGTTATTTTAGGTATATTTACATATATATGCAACTTTTTATTCCTTGTTGGATGTTTATTATTTAGTATTTATATATAAATATATTGTATTGAGCATTTTTAGGAATATGTCTTTAAGGAAACAAAGTTTCTAGTCAAGTCATCTTTTTAGTTAGTATATATAATGAGTGAAGAATTTTAGTTGTGAAATGCATCTGATGAAGTAGCTCTGCTACTAAAGCACTTATGCTTTTACATTTTGTACATTAAAGACTATTTATTTTGGAAGCCTTTGGTCATCCTTGGATCCTTCTGTATATTTTTTATCTTCTTAATGAACCAGTATGTCCCTGCTTACAAAACCACAGACCACCGTAAGCTCTGTCAAACAAATTGAGGTTATACTTCTCCCCCTGTGAATATGATCACTCTATATTTTGTTCTCTCATAATCCCATAAGGGGTCAGGGTGTGGACATGCACCATACATTTTTAAACCAAAAGGTATAAAATTGAATGCTATGTAAGTATCTCTTTATTCCATGTTACTAATATGCTGAAAATCTTACGTGCCTTAAAATGTATTAAAACTCTACATCTGTTGTGTTAACTCTTTGACAACTTGTATGAAATCTTTGGATGTTGTTGTATATATAATATTGTCTTATATACTTCTTGATTTGTAATTGGAGCTTTTCTCCTTGGGCCTCCACTGAAAATGGGTTTTCAACCCAGTGGACTTTCCTGATCAACAAATGTCAGTAAATAGATAAATAAATAAATAAATAAATAACTATTGGTAACCCTTTCTGATTCAGAGCTAGATCCACTGTAGTGATTCTATATGGCCTGTAGAATCAATGTAGTGAGCTGTCTCTACAAGTATGCTCAGTGTTGATCAGACATTACAGGGAAGCAGCGTTAATCAGACATTACAGGGGAGCAGCCTATGACAATTTGCCATGTACTCTCTTCTGGACATACTTGCATTATTGGGTTAACACAGCTGAGTGCTTCAGAGAATCATTTGGCTACATAAATTATCATGGCTGGTCACTTTCATTAACATGCAAAAAGCTGTGGTCTCCATTGTAGTCAATGGAGAAATGATATAAGTGGTAAGATCAGGTAGGTATCTGCAGAAAGCTAGTCATGTGTGCATGTTTGAGGCCATGAGTGTGTGTGTGTGTGTGTGTGTGTGTGTGTGTGTGTGTGTGTGTGTGTGTGTGTGTGTGTGTGTGTATGTAAAAATGAATGTGTGTGAGAGGGGATGTATGTGTGTGGGGTAGTGGGGTACAACTCCTATATCTCTTAACTCCCCTAGACTAATGAGCAATGCCTGCAATACCTAGAGCAGCCATTAGATACCAGAGATTTTAAATGTGACACTATGTCTTAAAAGGCATTTTAAAAGTTAATGAAACAAGGTTTGACAGCATAAAATACAGTTGAAGGACACTAGATACTATAGACAATATTTAATGTTACTTGAATCAAAACATTAATAAAATTACAGGTTTTGCAGTAGAAAAGACATAAGACTTATGGGTAGTTATTTATTTATTTATTTATTTCATTTATTGACATTTGTTAACCGGGTTGGTCCAGCTGGGCTTGTGGCCCATTTTCAGTGGAGACCCGAGGAGAAAAGCTCCAATCACAAATACTTAACAGAATTGAAACATTTGAGTCAAAAGGATTACAAAAAAAATGTGTTAAACAGAAAGTTAAAGACACAAAGTAAAATGCATGCAAAAAGGACAATATACATCATGTTTTTACAGAGAAACAATATATTTACATATTTACATAAGAATCTTTTCCATCAGTATTGATTGAGTTTAGTAAGTATCCACATAATAGAGTACTTAGATGAAAGGGGAAGGATTGTTTAGGTATGTATGTGGGGTATGGGGAGCTTAGAGTGGGTCTTGACAAGGGCAAATTTTGGAGTTAAGAAGATGAAATCTGAGTTCATTTTTAAAGTGTGATGGGTGGGTAATGGAACGTATGTCTAGGGGAAGTTTATTCCAAGCTTGGGACACAGAGTGTTTATATAGAAGTTTGCCTACTGTTTTTTTTTTTTTGGGCTGATAGATGTCTAGTAGTTGCTGATTAGAGGTACGGAGAGTCCGAGGTGGAGTATACGTAGAGATGAAGGAAGAGAGAACTGCACAGGATGAAGGTTTGTAAAAAATGAGGTGTAACATGTGCAATTGTGATAGCAGTAGTTGTTGGGGGAGTTCAAGCCACTGGAGTGAGTTTAGGGCGAGGCAGTGATGTGCATTCTATGGAGACTTTGTCATAAATCTAGCTATCTTATGGTAAGTTTGTTGAAGTTTATTCAAGGTTGTGGTTTGAATGTTGGTGAGAACTGGGGCAGCATACAGAAGGGAGGGCAGGAGGAGTGTCTGTGCAAGGGAGAGTCTGGCATTAGGGGTTAGAAATATTTTGTTGAGATACAGTAAACCTAGTTTCTGGCATGTCTTTTTTATAAATTGGAGTATATGAAGGTTGAATTTGAGTTAATCATCAATGATGACTCCAAGGAGTTTTGTGTGGGTTTTGGGTTGGATTATTGTATTGTTAGAGAATGTAATAGCAAAGGTGTAT
Organism: Protopterus annectens; assembly: GCF_019279795.1. Lineage (NCBI taxonomy): Eukaryota > Metazoa > Chordata > Ceratodontiformes > Protopteridae > Protopterus > Protopterus annectens. The sequence continues at coordinate 512,138,887 of NC_056731.1, forward strand.
TTGTGGTGAATGAGATACTGGGGAAGAAAGAGAAAGAGTTTGGTCTTTTTAGGGTTAAGGATAAGTAGATTATTGCATAACCAGTGTTTTGTGGCTAGGAAGGCATGTTGGGTTAGGGTATGGAGTTCAGAGATACTGTTAGAGATGGAGATGAGAGTTGAGTCGTCAGCGTATTGGATGAGGGAGGATTGTTTACAAGATGTATAGAGATCGTTGGTAAAGACATTAAACAGAAGGGGACCCAAGATGGAACCTTGTGGTATTCCAGTTGGGACAGGTATAAATGGAGAAAAGGATGTGAGCCATTTAAAAGATTGCTGCCTGCAGGATAGGTAACTGGAGAACTAGGCAAGGGAGATGGAAGATAGGTTGAGATTAGCCAGTTTAGATGGCGGTAGGGGGTGGGAGACTGTATAAAAAGCTTTGGAAAGGTCTAGGAAGAGACAGGATATGAGTTTATTGTTATCTTGGGCCTCAGCAATGGTATGAGTGAAAGATAGGATGGCAGTAGTTGTGCTGTGGTTAGGACAGACACTGTGCTGAGTGAGAGTGAGAAGGTTATGCTGGAGGAGGTAGTTAGTGAATGGATTTTTCAAGAATCTTGGGGGGGATAGGATGGAGCTGGGTCGGTAGTTAGATGGGTCTGTAGAGTTTCCTTTATGTAGGGGACTAGTGAAGAAAGATCTCCATAGGGTAGAGATGGTGGATTCCTGTATTGATCTATTGATTAGAATAAATACAGGATAGGCAATGGATTCAGTTTGAGGAAGGTAGGAGGTAGATTGTCAGTGGAGGGAGAGCAGTGTTTGAGCTGTAGAAGAAGAGATCTGATGTAGGAAGTAGGAACAGGCTGAAAGGAGAATAGATTTTTGCTTGGAGGGTTGGGATGGGTAGGCAGAGAAGTTGTGCTACAGTTGGAAGGTATGAGTGTTTGGATGGTGCCAATAAAGTGTTTATTGAAGAGGAAAGCAGTTTCCTGAGGGAATGTGTTTTGGCAAGGGCAGTGGCTTTTGGGACAGCCTAGAGAAAGGAGAAAGAATTCTGTTGAGAGTAGACCAAAACTTCTGATGGTTGGATTTGCTATTAAGCTGAGCAGAGTTATAGTAGGACTTTTTCTCATTATTAGTTTGTTTCTTAGTAAGATTCCTAAGATGTCTAGATTTGTGTAGCAGGGGTAGTTCTTTTGTTTCGATCCAGGCTTTCCAAGCACTATGTCTTTTGTGCATAAGGGACCTAGTTTCTTTGGAAAGCCAGGGAGCATAATTGGATTTTATTATCTTCCTAGAGAGAGCAAGGGAGTTTAGGGTATTCAGGAAGATGCTAATTGAACATACTGACTGTATCATTGAGAGAGACTTTTCTAAGGATGGTTAACACTAAACACCAGGGAACACTTGTAATTTTATCCTAAGCTACTTACAAAGTTAATAAAGCAATGGGTTTTGCAGCACAAAGGATGTTTTAAACAGTAAGATGTATGGGAGAATACTAGATCCCAGGGACTCTCTAAATATTATACTATGTCTCTTACCAACTTAACAGAACAATGGTTTATCAATGATGGAACAAAGATTCACACCCTGTACCTTGGCATAGGAAGCAGCTGACTAAGCAGTTAGTGATAACAGTGATCATAACAGAAAAGGAGGTCTTACATCAGGATGTGTTTTCTGAACAATAAGTGATATGAAACTCTAATGTTTGGCATTATTGACTGACTGACTATAATATCCTGTGAGTTACCAGGGACAAGGATGGTATGAAACAAAATTAGGAATGTTCTGAAAAATCAGAGAGACCTGAGAAAGATGGAGGTGTGCCTTTCTGAGGGACTGCCATACCCCTAAATGGCTGTGCTCAAGACATTTGATGACAGCAAGGTGAATTTTTAAATATTACTCTGACTCACTTAAAAAGTTAATAATGCAATAGGTCAAGAATCACAATACAATTTCTGAACAATAATAAGATTAATTCATCTCTAATATCTGTCATTACTGATTGACTGTATTCTTTCATAATTTATAAAGGACAGGGAAGAACTAAGAGGCCACTTCAGGGACATTCTGTAAACTCCTGACAGATAAGAGGTATAGTGCATATGCGTTTGTGTGTTTGAATGTGTGCAGGAGAAAGAATGGGGTGATTGTGCCAACACGATACATGGGCTGCCAATGGTGATTATGAAAAGAAAATGCTGGATAGATGAAACAGTGACACCATGTGATTCAGAGACATGCAAATTAGCTGATAATTCAGTATTTCCACATTGGGGCTAACATTTCTTTAAATTGCACTATCCACAGTTACAGAATCAGCCCCCTTGGTCTCAACACTAAGCACTCATGATAGGGTTGTTTTTAAATCCCATATGTGGTGTTTTCTTTCATATGGGAACCCTGCATTCAATACAGTTAACAGAATGGTATTGTATAATGAGAAACTTTAGGAGTATTGCCATTCAGCTTAAACAGTGTCACATTGATGTAACTTTATCGCAAAATGTGAGGAATTTCTCCTTACTAAAACAAAATTCCATGTCAGTGTTTTTGATGGCCCACAGATATTGATTGTCAGATCCTGATTCTTTATCGGGTGTTGTTATGTTTTTGTAGAGTTATCTGTGAAAATTTTTCACTATATGTTATTGAGCCTGGAGGAAATATTGTACCTAATTTTAAACATTAGTCAAAAAGATGGAGATTGGTCAGTATTAATGTATGTACAAAGTTTTATTTTTCAAAACTGTGAAGAAGTTTCTTATACAGATGATAGCACTTGATTAGTGTTTTAATAAAGATGTCCTTTGGAATTAGTGGCATCCATGATGGTAGAGTTTTAGTTTATCTGTTTATAATTTTAGGACTGAAGGGGGTGCTGGTTAAAATTTAAATTGTTGCAAGAAAACAAGTATAGACAGAATGTTCTGAGGATATAGTTTACTGCAGAAATATAACAATACTACTTTATCTGGTAATGAAGCATTTTCTGTCTAACTGTTATTTCTAGATTGTATATATTAACCAGAGGCTGGGAAGCAATGAAGAAACGTGGTGATAATCAGTAAAGTTAATTGTTACACAATTTAGCAAATTTGCCTTGAATGTAACTCTAGACTTCACTGGAATCACACAGCACCATATACAAAATGTTTAAATAACCCACTTAAAAAGTCATGTGAAAAGCGTCACCAATTAATGTAAAATCAATCAATTAGTATTCTTAAAATCATATACAAAAACTGCAAAATATAAAGTGCCTTGTCACAACATAAACCACTAATTCCTCCTATACAAACATTAACATTTATAAAATGCAAACATTTAAAAAGACTACATACATATAGTTTAAATATTTGAACTAAATAAGAACGTAACCTCAAAATACTAGATATCAAAGGGCTGTCATTTAAACCTGGAAAAGAAAGGGTGTTTAATTTTATTTCCCACCTTAACTCATTGGCTTCAACGAATTTTCCCAAGGTCCTCCCCTAATATTTTTTATAACCATGCCTAGACCAAAAAGCAGGAATTTATATATGGGATTTTTTGAGATGTGTTTAAACATAGAATTATATTCTATTTACTTTGTAATATCCATAAGATGTTCACAAATTCTATGTTGAAAACATCTTTTTGACTTACCCACATAAAATCCCCTACATTCTTGACATAGACAAAGTACACAATACCATAATAATTACAATTATAATGGAATTTTGACTTAATTTGAATATTATTTACAATAAATGTCTCACTCTCTAGTATATGTTACACTAGGGGAAAACCCCACATTTAAAGGTACCTCTACTTTTTGTAGAATCGTTTATATGGTAGGTGTTACCCATTTCCAAAAACTGTTTAAAAAAATCTACCTTTTTTAAAAACAATGTGGGGCACCTCCACTAGTGTTTCATCTATATTCCCAAAACATGTATAGATCCTCCAATTATCTGTTATAATTTCTTTAATATTGGAAGAATCCTCTCTATAGGTAGTAACCAGGGAGTCAATGAATTTATAAACACTTGTTTTACCTTTACTGATAAGACTTTCCTCTTGTGATCTATGTATTGGCACATAAATCCCATTATTCTTATTGTTCTTAACTTCCTTGAATAACTCTTTCACTAAAATTGAAGGGTACCCTCTAGTAAGAAATATGGAAACCAATTTGCCCCCTTCCATCAGAAACAAACTGTCTTCTGAAACAATCCTGGCCAGTCTAACAAACTGGCCTTTACTATACCCCTCTTCTGGTGCTGGGGGTGGCAACAAGTAGAGTGCAACATGTTATTAGAGTACGTTGGTTTCAAGCCTGTTATGAACTGAATCCTTAATAATGTCTACATCCACATATTTGATGTGTGAAGAGCTACAAGGATAAGTGAACCATAAAAAAATTCACAGTACCATTCAAATACTTAATAAAGCTCTCCATTTCATCCAAACTACCTTCCCAGGCAATAAAGATATAATCTAAAAAACATGTATATATTGTCCATGGGAGGGGATCAAACTTATTAAATAGAAATTATTTTTCCCACTGTAATAAAACAATATTAGCAAAATGGGGGCACAATACGCATGAGGAAGAATTCCCCCTTTGGAAACTCCCCTTTAAGGAGTTTGAAGAGAATATGGAACCAAAATAATGGGCAAGCAAGAAACTTATTGGAATCACAATGGATGCCGGAATTTTCAGAATAATTTGAGATTCAGATTTCAGAGGAACAGAACATCTCCCCCCTTAAAGGCATTCGAAGAGAATATGGAACCAGAAGAATGGTCAAGTAAGGACAGAAGAAACATACTGGAATCAGAATGGGTGGCAGAATTTTCAGAACAATTTGAGATTCAGATTTCAGAGGAACAGAATACAATTACCAAACTGGTTTTTAAGAGTGATTTTAGTTTACCTTTAGAAGACGAAGGACTCTCTGTTATTTATAATAGTTCAGGTGACTTTAAATTTTACAATTATTCTGACAACGAGTTTGGCATTGAGTATGTTGGCTTACTAAGTAAAGGGTCCTCATTTGTTCCTACACTGAGGTCTAATATTGATAAAATTATAATCAACCTCAAACTTTATTTAAGAAAACTTAACCTCAAACTTATTTTTAAGAACAAAAATATCAAATTTGCTCCTAATTTATTGGTGCATAAGAGTACATTTAACCCCCACTTCTTCTTCCTTTGTTGCTTTTTCAGAAAAAATGTGAGTTGGACTTCAGAGATCTTTTAAAGAAAAAATATCACAACATAGAATAAAATCTTACAAGATCAGTATCCCAAGTACTTTATAAATTAATCAACAATAGAAATATTCAGGTAACGAAACCCAATCAAGGCAGTGGGGTGGTTATTATGTCTAACCTACATTATTTGAACCATATGAATGCTCATGCTTTTAATGATGATTTTTATGAAGAGACTTCTCTTAGTTTTGTAAATGGGGCATATCAAAAAATGTATTACATGTTGCATGACATGGTCACCCAAGGCCAGATTAATCTGGACAATTTTTTTTGTTTTTCACAGTAAAATATCCTATAATACATTCTATTTTTGGAATTTATTTATTTATTTATTGACATTTGTTTACCAGGAAAGTCCACTGGGCCACAATGAGCCCATTTTCAGTGGAGGCCTGGGGAGAAAAGCTCCAAGACATAAACTTACAAAATGCAGTACTGGAATACAATAGTTGCAGTAAGGCATTATGAAAGAACAATGAGCTCCAGGACAAGAGATTAAAATGCAGTATTAATAGTACAGTATTTGCAATGAGACAATACAAAAACAGATAATTAATACAATGATTGCAATGAAGTACATCATAATAGGCAAAATACAACAAAACAATGGGAACAATTTGAAAGAGCAGGTTCTTAGATATGTAGTATAGAGTCAACGTGGTAGAGTCTGAAATGACAGGTTCTAAGACACAAAATAATTTGAATGAGAATCTAATACAAATTAGTATTGTAGAGTTACAAAGCTCCAGTGGAAATTCAGGTGGAGGAGATTGATGAGAAGAGTTAGGAGGTAGTAAAAGGAATTAGTGTAGATGATTATAGTCAGTAGAAGTGTGGAGAGAAAAAGTTAGGCAAGTGGTGTAGAACATGAGATGGAAATTAGGCCACTTCAGGAGAACCTATAGCATAGAGAGAAAGTAAGGTTCAAGAGGGAAGTGGGGATAGAGATGCTACTAGGAATGAATAGGGCTAGATTTTTGTATAGTGGGCAGCTGAGTCTGAGGGGAGAAAAGGTCAGGTAATGGCTTCATTGGTGGCAGTATGTGGCTTTGTACAGTTATATATCCAGGTGGAGAAGAGATGATTATGCAGGGTGGTTTAGAAAGAACAAGAAGTTAGATACATGTTGTTCACTGCGAATAGAGGGAGGGAAGTTATTCCAGGCTCTGGCCATGATCCAAGAGTAGAGTAGTTTGCCTACAGGAAGGTTTGGTTTATGGATTTGGAGTTAGTGTAGGTGTTCTGAACATAGTGGCCTGAGAGGGGAGTAGGAGATAAGTAAGGAGCTGACAGCAGGACAGTCATGTAGTTTATAGATAAGTTTATGTGATGTGGTTAGTTGCAAGACTAATAGGTAATGGGGGGTTCTAGCCATTGTAGTTTTCTTAATGAATTACAGTGATTGGAGGAGTTATGGCTGCCTGCGGCATATTTGGCAATCTTGTTGTAGCAAGATTCTTAGTTTGAGTTTCAGGGAAGACTATAGATTAATAAACAAAGGTGCACCATAGGTTAGTGAAGGTAAGAGATAGGAGAGGGCTAAAGCTTGTTTAGATGATAAGGAGAGAAATCTGTTGTGTCTGTACAGAAGCCCTGTTTTTTATGGGTTTTATTAATATTGGATTGGATGTGAAGGTAGAACCTGAGGTTTTCGTCTATTATGACTTCTAATAATTTGGTGTTAGTAACAAGTTCGATTTTAATGGAGGTTAGAGAGAAAATAATGAAATTTTCTTTGTTAAGTTCTGTATTTATTTTGGGGGTAAATATAAGCTCAGTTTTTTTAAGGTTGAGAGAAAGATGATGTTTATAGAGCCAAGATTCTACTGTAGTGAATGCTGTTTGTGTCATTTGTTGAAGAGACGCAGGATTGGGTACAGAGCAGATTATAGTTGAATTGTCTGCATACCATACTAGGGAGTAATTTGGGCTAGTTTGGTGCAGATTATATATAAATATATTAAATAGAAGAGGTCCTAAAATCAAGCCTTGTGGGATGCCTGTGGGGTTATGTAGGTAAGGAGAGATAGAGTTTTGCCATTTAACAGTTAAGAGGCTGAGGGGATAACCCTATAGAAGAGAGTTGAGACAGGAGAATGGTATGAGATATTGTATTGAAGGCTTTTGAGAGATCCAAAAGAGAGCTGACACTGTATGGCCATGGTCATGGGCTTTGTTAATTATATCCAAGAAAGAGATCAAGGCAGTTGAAGTACTATGCCCTGGATGGAATCCATGCTGGGTTTGTGAGAGGATATTGTGATTTAGAAGGTGATGGATGAGTTGTTTGTGGGCACATTTTTCCAATATTTTGGAGAGTGTGGATAAAATGGCAATGGGCTGAACGTTTGAGATATCACAGGAAGGGCCACATTTATGAAGAGGGAGGATTATAGCTTTTTCCCATTGGTAAGGGACATAGGGTTCCTGGATAGACCTGTTGATTAAAATACTAATTGGATAGGCTATGCCATTGGCAGCAATTTTGAGGAATTTGGCAGGAATATTATCAGCTGAATTAGAACAGGGCTTTAGGTTTTGGATAAGTTTCTTTATCAAGAAGTGGAAATAGGGGAGAGATTGAATTCCTGTGGGGGGATTCCTTAGTAGGGATAGTGGGCTTCAAGATATTTTGTACTGGTGGAGGGGGGGGTAGTTGTAAGAGTGTGATTAGTTGGTATGGCTTGGGAGAAGGAGGTCATAAGATCTTTTATAGTGTTTATGAAGTAGGAGTTGAATTTAGATGCAATAAGGCCATGTGACATATTAGGGTCAGGGCAGGGATTGGATTTTGAACCAGGGTGTAAGAGACTATTGATAGAAGACCAGAAAGTTTGGAGTTATTTTTCCTATTTGTCTGTAGGTTCCAAAAATATTGTTGCTTGTCTTTGTAGATAAGTTTTTTTGGCTTGGTTATGAAGCTGTTTATAAATGATAACGTTGGAGGGAGTTTTGGAGTTGTTCCAATGATTCCAGGCTTTATCTCTATTTGTCATTGTTTCACTAGTAGATTTTGAGAGCCAGGGAGCATAGCTGGATTTAATTCTTCTAGATCTGGTGGGTACTAAGCAATGCAAGATGTTTAGAAAGGAGTTATTGAAGTAGAGGAGGGCATCAAGGGGAAGGGTTTTAAGACAGTTCCAATTGTGATTTCTTAGCATAGTATTAAAGGTTTGTGGACAGAATTTTGATAGGTCTTGTGTTACCTGGTATTTATGGGTTTTTGGGAGTGATGAGCAGTTATGAATAGTAAAGGCTGGAATGTGGTCACTGAAGGAGTTTGCCATAGTGCCAGAGACAGGGTATTTGGATGGATCTGTGACTAAAATCCAGTCTAGTATGGAGCTTTTATTAGTCTTATGGCTAAATCTGGTGGATGTATTGATTAGTTGAGTAAAGTGATATAAGTTTATGCTAGAAGGAGACTGGTTTGAGGAAATACAAGCCCAATCTATATTCATGTCACCTAATATGATTGTTTCACTCTTTATGGTAGAGGAAGCCCAGGATAGTATATCTTCTAAAACTGGGATATTATTTACTGGGGGAATGTAAAAGACTATTATACATATTTTTTGGAGTTGTTGAAGTCTAAGAATGAGATTAGGATTTCTGTCTTTTGAAAATGTGGAACTGAACCAGTTAAAGGGGCTAAATTAAAAGTATTGGGGTAGAAAAGGGCAACACCACCTCATTTTCTATGTTGTCTATCTACTCTAATTATATTATAATCAGGAGGGAGAATCTCTGTGTCTTGTATGGAAGGTTTTAACCAGGTTTCAGTCGCAGCGAGGATGTGGGTTTTATTTTGGGAAAGCCAAGCATGGAGCTCAGTGGTTTTGTTACAGATGCTTTGGAAGTTTATGATAGTTAAGTGGAGATGTTTTGCCAGTTTATGGAGGTTACAATGTTGAGAAAAAGATGAGCTTTGAGGCCCAGGGTTAGGGTGGATATCTCCAGAGCATATAATGAAGGAAAAGAGTAGGAAATATAGCTTGCGGCTAGAGTTTGATGGTTTTATGAGGAAAGATAGGAGGAAATTGTGCTAGTGAGGTTTGTTTATAGTGGAGGGAATAATTATAGGGGAGAAAGAAAGGTTTATAACAGAGAAGAGGAGTAGTGTAGTAGTGACTATGGCTGATATTAGAGTAATATACAACATTAGAGTTAGTGTGGGGGGGGGATGTAATTTAGACTGGTCCTGAGAGAGTAAGGACTCAGTGCTGTGAGGTGTGAGAAGAGCAGTAGAGAAAAAGTTAGTGGAAAGAGGATTATGAACTGTAAGAGTAACAAGGACATGGCAGAGGTAGGCCTCTGAGCAAGAGAGTGGGCCTAAGATAAATTAGTATGAAGTGGGTAACTAGGTAATTGTATAATGAGAGAGAGGGTATGGCAGGGCAAAATTTGGTGTGGCTATATGACTATAAAAGTGATGAAAGAGGGGGTGGGTGGGAATGGGGGTAAGGTAAGGGAGTGAAGTGAGCCCAGAGTGGAGCAATGGGTGAACGGAGTGGGCCTACACCTTTTGCAAGTGAAGCCCTTAAAAACAATGTGAAAAGAGCTCTGGTAAACCCTGAGCTTCTGTAAAGGGAATAGTTTGTGAGGTCAGAGACTAGCCTAGCAGGCAGGGAAAAAAATAGAAAAAAGAACATAAAATAATGTCAAAAAAATAAATAATATAATGGCAATACAACTGGAATACAGGGTGCGGGGAAATAAAGTAATGGGAGGCAGACAGGTCAGTGCCAGTGATGCACAGCTCTATAATCGAGGGGAGCGGACATTAACAGTTTAAGAAAAATGCTTTATTAATATAGCAGTTAATTACTTAGGCAAAGAGCACATACATGAGTTTTAAGAGCTTAAGATCTTATAGCCAATACTGTTTATAGTAGCCCTGTAGTATTTGGGTGGCAGGTTTCTCAAAGCCGATCATGTTGTCATGGATATTGGCAGTCCAGGGGGGAAGGTTAGGTTCTCCCACCTATGGCAGAGAGGAGAGCAAGGAAGGAAGGAATACTGAAAGTACACAAAAACTTGGTGGATCCCCCGATGAGACCAATAGTTGATGCAGGTAAATCTAAAATCCATCCTCTTTCAAAATTTACTGAAATAAAATTGAAGAACTGTTTAACACTGTTCCACCATTTCTGTCAAGATTACTGTGATTTTTGGCTAAACTTAAGGGATTAACATATACTGAAACAATGATTTTCTTAATGATTGAGGTGGTTAATTAATACAATGTTATACTCCATGCAGAAGGTTTAAGATTATTTTATGACTTTATGGTGGCTTCACTTGACCTGAATAATAATTAAGTAAATACAAGTTTTACTTTCATGGAAATGGTGCTTACCAATAATTTTGCATATCTAGATGGCCAATATTTTGTACAGAAAAAGGGAATAGTGATGGGAGCCTCTTTTGCCCCCATTTGTACTACTATTGTTTTATTACAATGGGAAAAATAATTTTTATTTAATAAGTTCAATCCCCCCATGGACAATGTATACTTTTTTACATGATATCTTCATTGCCGGAAAGGTAGTTTGGATGAAAATGAGAGCTTTATTAAGTATTTGAATGGTACTATGGATTTTTTAAGGTTCACTTATTCGTATAGCTCTTCACACATCAATTACCTGAATGTAGACATTATTAAGGATTCAGTTCATAACAGGCTTGCCAGCAATATATTATATATATATATATATATATATATATATATATATATATATATATATATATATATATATATATATAGTGTGTGACCACATACTTACCTACATTATTAGACAAAAAGTCCATATTGCAGCTACTCATAATCTCAAAACCTCCCGCTTTTAAAAATTATTTAATCCAGACAGCTTCTTAACCGAATTGCAAGCATGTGAATGGTCACCACTAACCTATCTAGAACTAGACAAAGCTGTTACCTACTTTAATACTAACTTTCTTCACATCCTAGACTCCCATGCACCTTATTGCTCCACTAGAATAAAAACCAAATCTGCCCCCTGGCTCACAAAACAAACTAGGCAAAAGATACTCCTCAGAAATAAAATCTGAGCTAAATGGAGAGCTACCAAATGTCCAACAACCCACCTCCAATTTAAACAGCTAAGAAATGCCACCAAGAAGGATATTCTTAGAGACAAAAAAGATTTCTACCTACACCTTCAACAAACCAATCAACAAACTCCACAAAAATTCTGGTCTGCGATAAACAAACTCCTTCAGCCAGGTCACACTACTACTCCAGACCCAACCGGTTTCAGCAATAGCAACTCCAACCTGATCCCTGATGCCTTTAATAACTACTTTACAGAAGCCATTCAAACCCTGGCCAATTCTTTACCACCCATCACTGCGTCCCAACTAAATATCTGCAATACTTCATTACCTACCTTTCAAATACAACCTGAATCTACATCTCTCATCTGTAAGCTACTTCAAAAATTGAAACCTTGCACCCCTTCTGCTGACCGACTCCCATCTGAATACCTACAAATAGCCACAAAAGCCATAGACTATCCCATTTCTATCCTTATTAACAGAACTATCTCTGAGGGCAAAATCCCTGCTCTATGGAAAATATCCCATATTATCCCACTACATAAAGGAGGACCATCTACAGAGCTTTTTAACTTTTGCCCTATTGCTCTACTCTCCCCATTAGCTAAGATAATGGAAAATGTATTCACAAACAACTACTTAACCACTTACTACAAAATAACCTACTGGCAAACTGCCAACATGGCTTTAGGCCATTCGATAGCACTTCTACTGCCCTTTTATCCTTTATCGACTCTATATATAATAACCGCAACAATAACTCATTTTCATCTGCACTATTTATTGACCTGTCAAAAGCCTTTGACATGGTTAACCATAACCTACTGCTTAACAAACTAAAGGCTCACTCTCTCAATCCTCAAGCCATACAATGGTTTAGGTCTTATCTGGAAAATAGACAGCAAGCAGTACTTTGGCATAACAATCTGTCTTCACTACTTCCAGTAAATATTGGAGTACCCCAGGGCTCTATCCTAGGTCCCCTACTCTTCTCCTTATTTATTAACAACTTACACATGAACATACCTCAAGCCACCTGCATTCAATATGCAGATGACTCCACCTTAATATGTACAGCCAAGGATATATCCTCTCTCCACTCCCTCACCCAAATTGTTTTTCAGAATGTTGACAACTGGTTTATGCAACACTGCCTCCTCCTTAATCCCAAAAAAACAAAACTACTGCTTTTTACTCCTACTCATAAATCACCCATTCCTTTTTTCTCTTTAACCTCTAACAATGGTACCAACATCAACCCAGAGACTACAACCCGCCTACTAGGTGCAACTATTGATAATCGTCTCAACTATGATGAACACATAAACTCAACTATAAAGTCTGTTAACAGAAAACTTGGCACCTTCTATAGAATAAAACCCTTCCTCACCCCTTCTGCAAGGAAAACAATTGCTCAGACCCACCTCATTTCCATGCTTTTCTATGCCTCTGTTATATATACCAACCTATCCAAAAACAACCTCTCTAAACTCTCCACCTGTTATAATAGCATAGCTAGATTCATCACAAGTTCCCCCTTTAAAACTCACCACTGCCTTAACATCAAACAACTTGGATGGCTAGAACTGCAAAACCATATACTCTGTCAACAATTACTTATTACGCAAAAGATCCTATACCACCCTAACAACACCCCTATCCTGACTAATCTAATTACTCCATACACTAATCTAGCTACACTACGCTCTGCTAACAAGCTTCTAGTTTTATCTAATAAAGCCAACAACAAAGCCGGGGATTCACTTTTCTCAAACACTGCAGGAAAATTCTGGAATCAGCTTCCTGCTGAATTATCTACCATCGCTTCTACTTCTCTTTTTAAAAAACATCTTAAAGTACATCTGAAAACTCACTGGCTTTGTCCATGTACTAACCCACACTGACATCTTTTTTTCACTTTCTCCTGTAACCTTTGCCTCCAAATCTACTTACAACTCCTACTCTGTAATATGAGAATAACATATATATTATTTCCCTTATCTAAGACTTGATCATACCTTGTAGTGTGATTTGTAGAATTGTTTAGTTTAATTTTTGTAGAATTGTTTAGTTTAATTTTTACTAAAATTATTTACTATACAAATTTATTATTACAACTGTTCACTACACCAATATGACCTATGTATTGTGATTCTTACTGGTTCTATACATTGTTAACTTTGTCATTATTTGTGTTTGGAACTTTTCTCCCCGGGCCTCTACTGAAAATGGACATATATCCAGCTAGACTAGCCCGGTCAACAAATGTAAAATATATATATATATATATATATATATATATATATATATATTTGGCCAAAATCATTTCACTGAAAGCTCATTTCATTGAAACTCAGCTGCCTACACACAATTCACTGAAAGCTCATTTCACTGAAAACTCATTTGACTGAAACTCATTTAATTGAAAGTTATACATGGCCTTTTTCCCGCTGTCGTGTGATCCTGAAGTTATTATATAAAGTAAAGGGGGTGTTGGGGGCACAGCCCCCCCACATGGGGGGTGGGGCGTGTAGCCCTCCCACCTGTTTTAAATTATTAAAACCATAGATATGGATACTTACAAGTCCAATCAATAACTCTTTCCAGAAGACAATATATAACCAAACTATATGAGGGGGCTATGCTCCCCCACCCCCACCCCCAATGTGGGGGTCTGTGCCCCCCCCATACCCCCTTACTTTATATACTAACTCCAGGATCATCCTACAGTGGGGAAAAGGCCATATATAACTTTCAACAAAAGAATTTCAGTCAAATGAGTTTTCAGTGAAATGAGCTTTCAGTGAATTGTGCGCAGGTTTCAGTGAAATGAAGTAGACCCATATATATATATATATATATATATATATATATATATATATATATATATATATATATATATGAAAGCAAGATACTCTTATAGCATGTTACACTATGCTAGTTGCCACCCCCAGCACCAGAAGAGGGTTATAGTAAAAGGCCAGTTTGTTAGACTGGCCAGGATGGTTTCAGAGGATGATTTGTTTCTGATGGAATAAGACAAACTGGTTTCCATGTTTCTTACAAGAGAGTACCCCTCAATTTTAGTGAAAGAGTTATTTGAGGGAATACCATCAAAAATAACTCTCCAATTATCACAAGGGAATGGATCCTCAATACTCTCTTTAAGGTCAAGAGCATTACATTTATAGGCTTTGAAAATATGCCTTCTAAATAGCAAGAAACACAACCTGCCAGGTCCTTCTGAAACCACTTATTAACTGTAGCCTCCAAACAGGCTTCATGCCTCATGAATGGAAATGAAAACCATTATTCCTTTGCACAAAAGCAGGCACCCTGTAAACTACAGACCCAAAAGACTCAATAGTCTCCTATGCAAAGCCATGGAAAGAATTATCATGAAAATTATCAATAATGGCATAGGGAATTTATGCCTAGCAGACTTCTTTGAGGTGGTCACCAAAGCAATGGATGAGAACAATATGGTTCACCCTGTCTACCTTGACCTGGCCAAGTCATTTGACACAATACCTCATTTGTGCATATTGACAAACTCAAGAGGTTAGATATTAACCCTTATTTTATCTGGTAGATAGCCAGCTGGCTCACAGACAGGACCCAGAAAGTTAAAACTGGGGAGTCCACCCCTACAAAGAGGCCACTTACCAGTGGAGTCCCTCATGAGAGTTACTGGAATCATCCCTTTTTGGAATCCAGTTCTCTGAAGTCAAGGCCAATGTCATAGGCCTCTGGCTGTCCAAATTTGTGGAGAATTGCAAATTAGGAGCAGTTATAGAATCCCCACCACCACAAATGTTCTCCAAGAAGGGCTGACACAGACAACTTGTGTTAGGACTATGGACTAAAACTAAATGCCAAGAAATACATAACAGTATCCTTTGTGAAGTTGACCATCCCAGGTAATTACCATATTAACAAAACACCCCATAGAGCTGTCTCACTAGTCAGTGACACATGGACACACATAGACAGTGATCGAGCTTTTGACCATGATTTATTTATGGTAGTAAGGATATCACTTGATGTTTGAGTAACAATAGGGTCTAGTGGCATATAAAGGGCTTCTTAATTTAATGAATGCAACAGAAGCACCTAGTACCAGATGTGCCAGGTATACCAGGTACTGCTGTGCTCTTCAGGCAAGCAGTGTTGTATAGCATGACAGAGTTAGACAACACAATGATACAAGACAATTAGTTGAAGTACAGTCTGCCTACCCAATAACTTAGAACACAGAATGTCAAAGTTAGATTTATATATATCTACATATATATCTAGCTATATCTATCTCTCTCTCTCTCTCTAAATATATATATATATATATATATATATATATATATATATATATATATATATATATATATGTGTGTGTGTGTATATGTGTGTGTGTGTGTGTGTGTGTGTGTGTGTGTGTGTGTGTGTGTGTGTGTGTGTGTGTGTGTGTGTGTGTGTGTGTGTGTATGGGTTCATATTATATGATCGAAAGCTAAAAACAGTGAACGATCCATTATCGAACCCAAATGAACAAAACCACAGAATTTCGAAGGAACAGATCAGCAAATTTTTTCCTTGGGAAAAAATTTGCTGATCCAAAAAAAAAATGTGCAGACAACATAAAGAGGGGGGACATGCCTCTCATACACCCCCGATGTGGGGGACTGTGCACCCCCACTTTAAAAATACCAATTCCAAGATCGCACCACAGTGAAAAAAAACAGCAAAGTCTGGAAAATGGCCCAGAGAATTTTTTCCCTGGAAAACAATTCGCTGATTCGTTCCTTCAATATTCTGTGGTTTCGTGCATTTGGGTTCGACAGATGAGCATTCTCTAGTTCTAGCATTCGCTCATGTAATAGAAACCCATATATATATATATATATATATATATATATATATATATATATATATATATATATATATACACACACACACACACACACACACACACACACACACACACACACACACACACACACACACACATTCACATATAGATGTATAGATTTTTTCTGACATCATATAGCTTCCCATATACATCAGATCAGGTTTAATAACTATAATAGTATACATAGTATTTTGACTAGCTGCCTTACACCACTGCACTGTATTTTACCATAATACCTGACTTGTGATTCATAAGTGTCAGCTGAACTTACCATAACAGTAGATGTTCGAATGATCAAAGCTGCAACAGCCTTAGCTATATGGATTATATCCAGCCAAGGATATAACAGCCAGCCAGCTTCCAAAGATTCAAGGCATCTTCCAGGTGCCCAAACTGTCAAACAGTTCAAGATTACTTGAATAAAAAAAAACTTTGAGTGTAAAGCCCTTCAGAGCTTTCATGCCAAAAGAGAAAGGGAGGCTGAGCCCTAAAAGGGCAATGCTAGGAATAACAAAAAATAAATGCTCACAACCTAGCATAAAAAACACACCAAAATACAAGGGGGGCTGGAGGGAGCAGCTACTGCAGCAATGATCATTCAAACATCAACTGTTATGGTAAGTTCAACCTACACGACTGTACTATGTTCTTCATGCAGATCACTGCTGCAGTAGCCTTAGCTATATAGGTAGATTATCATAGCTACCTATACATTGGAGGAAAAAGGAGAAGGATCCAAGAGTCCTTGGAGAATGGTCCTAGGAAAACTTGATCTGGATCTACAGAAGGAATCAAGCTTATAGTGATTTGTAAAGGTATGTGCAGAGGATCAAGTAGCAACTTCTAAAATCCAACCCTTTCCAAAAAGCCATAGATGAAGCCAAGACCCTGGTAGAGTGGCCCTTGACCCAGCCTGGAATAGATGTGTCATGGTGAGTATAATAAAAGGTTATAGCCTTAGACAACCATTTGGAAATAGTCTGCTTTGACACAAGTTGTCCCTTCTTCTTACTTTCACAAGAAATGAACAAGTGATCCAAAGATCTGACGAATTTAGTTCTGTCAAGATAGTACCTGAGTTCTCTGTGGACATTCAAAGGATGGAATATCCTTTCTCCCTCATTTTTAGGTTCAGGAAAAAAAATGGGGAGATAGTGTGGCTTAAAGTAAGCTTAGATACCACTTTAGGAATAAAAGAAGGATTAGTTGTTAAAGAAACCCTGTACCTATGGAAAATCAGCCACAGTTGACTCATCATAAGAGCTTGCAACTTAGATACCCTTCTTGCAGAGGTCAGAGCAATCAGTAAAATTATTTTCCATGTTAAGAACCTGAAGCTGCCAGGAATAGCTGGTTCAAATGCAGCATGTGTTAGCTTCTCTAACAGAAAACTAAGATACCAAGGAGGGGCCACCCATTTACTCAGAGGCCTCTTATGCAAAACCCATTTCAAGAACATTTTGTCATTAGACTGCCTTGAAAGAGGAGAGTCCATGGGCAGACATGCTGAAATGGCCAATAAATGAGCATTGACAGTGGAATAAGAAAGGCCATGGGATAGTAACACACACATATATTGTAAAGTCAGGGAACAACTACCCTGAGTGAGTGCTGGTTATGTTGTTGGCACCAACTAGAAAACCTTTTCCATTTGCTAATATATGATTTTCTAGTAGCAGGCTTTCTTCCCTCCATTAGTACCTGCTGGACATCCTCAGAAAACAGGTGCATCAAACACCCCCGTTCTTGTGTGAGTAGATCTACTTTATGAAAAAGGTTGTGGTAATTGCCCCTGGCCATTTCCAAAAGAAGGAAGAACCATGGTTACCTGAGTCAGAAGGGCATCACCACAATGATCTTAGGGAATTACATCTGAACCTTCAGAAGTACCCTGGGTATTAGTGGAAAGGGCAGAAAGACATACAGGAACATTCCTGTCCGAAGAAGATAAAAAAGGAAACTGTCTTCCAGGTCTTCTTGCATGAAACAGAATTTTACCAGCTGACTGTTCAGAGAGGAGGCAAAGAATAGAACTCCCCACAGATGGATCAAATCTTGGAAGATCATTGGGAATAACCATAGACTCCCACCTAAAATTTGATAGTCATCTCAACTTAACTATTAAAAAAGCACATGCCAAACTGGGATCACTCTACCGTATCAAATCATTTCTTACCAACAACAGAAGATCAGCCATTGCTCATTCCCATCTTCTATCCACCCTACTCTATGCATCTCCCATACTGAATGATCTCAACACAACTGAACTAAGCAAAATGGAAGCCTGCTATAACAGAATTGCCCACTTTGCTGCAAATTGCTCATATAGAACTAATCACTGTACTGCTTTGAAACAGCTCCACTAGCTTGAACTACCCAACCTCCTAATCTACAATCAGCTATGCCTCTGTCATTCAATCTATTACCTCCCCAATAAGTGCCCTGCCCTCAAAAGCCTAGTACAACATCACTCAACCAAAAGGCCTCTTAGATCATCAAGCAAACTACTACTAGACATCAACAACAGCTACAATAGCTTTGTAGATGCACTATATAGTAGTTTGGTGGCTAAAAAATGGAACTCTGCCCCCACTAGCATTCAAAACACATCGCCCAAAGCCTCCTTTAAAGACCTCATCAGGCAACATCTCAAGCAAAGTTGACAGTGCCATGACTGCTCTCCAGGCTAGTGAAAGCAGATAAGGTAAACATACTAAACCTAGAGTACTTGATTATAGTTTTCAGTCTTACTCACAAACACTGGCTAATATACAATGTATGTACTTTGTACCTGTGTACTATGTATGTATTCTACCTATGTTCCAAATTTCAGCTGTACACTACAAATCTATGAATTACCTTTATTTTTAAATTAATATTTTTTTTGTTTGTTCTCTCCACTGTAACTGTTGATGTGCTGCATACCACTGCAAAAACATGTATTTTGTAATTTGTTTATATACCGATCATGTCTAAATTAACTAAATGTAAATATTTCTATGTGGAATTTTCTCCCTGGGCCTCTGCTGAAAAAGGGTCTTTTCGGCTCAGTCAGACACCCCCAGTTAACAAATGTAAAATAAAAAAAATAAAAATAAATATCCTTGATATTTATGTGCTTGCATCTGTCCTTGGGGCCCCACATTTCCTGCATGTTTATCCCTCCCAAAACTACTTCTTAAGCAAAGTCCAAACCATCTGTGATGACTAACTGTCTTGGAGCAAGGATGGAAAAGGTGAGACCTGGATATAAGGATATCTGTTGTCCCCACCAAAACATTTCTCTTCTGGCAAACCCCAGTACTGGGATGCGAAAAGATAAATGATGTTGAGGCTTGGACCAAATACATGTCAAAATTCAGTGTATATTTTTTATGTGGAGTCTTGCCAGGGGTATCATGAGAAACATACTTACCATAAGACTCACAATTCTGAGGTATTCCCTTGCAGTGACCAAAGTCTGTGTGGCAAACCTTAGAAACAGATTTAGATAAAGACCTATTTTTCTTGTGGAAGAAAATCTCTTTGAATTGAGGTGTCTAGTTGACATCCTAGGAACACAATCCTGAGTGAAGGTGTCAATAAAGACTTTTGAATGCTCTCTTGGAATCCAAACTTTTGCAAGAGATCTCTCACCCAAGAGAAAAACTCCTGACATTTTGAAAAAAGACTCTGCAAAGATAAGCAAGTTGTCTAACCAGGAAACAATGTGGATATCCTGTAGCCTGCACTGAGTTTTCATTGGGGCCAGACACTTTATGAACACTCTTGGTGCAGTGGATAGTCCAAAGGGTTAGGCAAAGAATTGATAATGTCATCCCGGCACACAAAACCTTAAGAAACACTTAAAAGTCTGGATGAATAGGAATGTGATAATAAGCATCTTTTAAGTCTAGCATTAGCAGGCAATGTGGAAGAAGATGAGTTAACAGGTTGTGAAGTTACATAATTTTGGTCACATCTGCAGCAGAGGACCAAACATTAAATCTCTATCGGAGAATTTAAAATTTCATTTTTTAAATCATCTGGGTGTTTCCAAGAATGCAGCCAAGCAAACCTTCTTAAAACAGTAGCAGTGCACGTGGCCCTGGAAGAAGTATTAACAGAATCATATACACACTGTAAACAATGAGTAGTGACCTATGCAATAGAAGAAACTAAGTTACTTAAAGTAGTTTTTTCTTCACAAGAAGAAACTAGATAAAACATTATTTATACTTTCGCAATATATGAAAACAAACATTAACATACAAGCCTGACAATTTAAAATTCTAAAAATCAAAGTTGCAGAAGTATACACTTTTTACCCCTATACCTATAATAAATTTCCCATCCTTTTTAGAAAAAATAAGATTGGTATTAACTAAGTGCTTAGCAGCAGTGGAGTCAACTGAGGCTATAGCTGCTGGGTCAGGTTTGGGAATAGTGTATAAAATTTAAAAGACTGAGGAATTTTATGCATCCTATCTCCCTTTTTAGGGACAGCTGGCTATCAGGAAATTTGCAGCCAGTAACACACCCATCCTCTAAAGGAGATAGGACAGCAGAAATTGTACATTCTGGAAAATCCTTCTGTAACAACTCATAGTATTTTCTGTAGGACTGGGAAACCTCAGTGTTTTCCCATTGAAGGCACTGGGGACATGCTAGCAATAGCCTCAGAGAAAGATGATCCCCAAAGGAAGATTCATAAACTGAGCTATCCTCTGAGTCTGAATCAGAAATCTGAGGACAAAACCCTGAATTGGCCCTACATCTTCCTGTTCAAATTCAAAATCTTGAATCTGTTCAGGAAAAGAGATATCCTTCTTTTATCAGAAGCTACTCTACAAGAAGGATCAACAACTGGAATTAAACCCTGAGCCAGTCACAGAAACTACTTCTATCCAAAGAAGTTTGAGGAGGAGAAGATACATGTTTGGTTTTCTGTTTCTTTTTGACAAGAAAAATGGGACCAGCTGTGTTATTTATGTCAGCCGCTGCTTCCTCAGGAATGGGCAGAGCATTCTGACATAGCAGGAAAAGTTTCATCTTCCGTCTCCTGGGATCTACAAGAGTGGCTCACCCTTGCCGACTGTGGGGACTCCAACAGCTACAAAGGACATGGCTAACTCCAGGTTCATAGTGACTGTATGTTTTACACCAGAGGGATTTGGGGTAAAAATATGAGTAGTCTGAAGTATAACAAAAGGCCACAGCACAGTCACCCACCTGTGGCTGAAGCAAATTGCTAGCCTGCTGTGGTGGCAAAGGCTGTTTGCTTAAATTTTTATTCTTGTGGCTGTAAGAAGGACTGTCCATGGGACTGGTACTTTGTTCAATGGCCAAGTTGAAAAAGGTGCCCCTTTCCTGCAGAAGACAAGCAGCAAATGCTAGTAAAACTACCAGTCCACAACATTTACTTTTAAACAGAAAAAAACAGTGTAAAAAGCATTTTCAAGCACAATGGTAGCTCCAAAAAGGAAAATTAAACACAATCTCTCTTCACTTGTTAGCAATTGGTTTATACTACTTTAAAACTGACAGAAAAAATAATAATGTGGTACCTGTTATTTAACCAGATTATTAAGTAGATTATTAAGTCTGTGATTTTATCCAAGACAATATGCTTCATGGCTGGAAATATATCAACCTTAATCCATTTGGCAATCAAAAAATATATATAAATATATACATTCACAATTTGCATGCAAAAAATCAATTGTAAAAATGATATTCCATTTTCATAACCTGTTGTTAACAAAGATCGCTTTTGTCTTTCTGGACTTCTTCAGGTCTATGTACAAGAACCCTAAAAACTATCTATAAAAATATTATTGTATAATTAGTAGTGTTATTACACATAATTTTGAATAAAGTATAAACCCTTGTCAGTTTTCGGAATAGATCAGTGGTGATTCTGTTATTGTTGGTGTCCTTGGAAATCTGCATATCTAAGAAAATGGTTGAAGTATAGCTATGGGAAGAGGTAAATTTCAGGAAGGGGGTTGTTTGATTGAGGTAAAAAGACACACAGGTTTTAAGTTCCAGATCCTGGATCACATAGACATGGGTGATCTTGAAGGAGAAATCCCAAATATTCTGAAGAAACATGAACTCATGTGGCAATTAAAGCTGAACTCTTTTAGGAAGCCTGGACTAAACTACTACTGTTCAATTAAAAGTGTACTGGAACTTAGAAATAAATTACCACATTGTTTACATGACTAATTTTATTTTATTTTATTCTACCAGTTGGTTTCAAATACCATGTTAAATCAATTTTAACTTAAGTGTATATTTTGTTTTCCATCATCATACGTTTCTTATTATTTTTTCTTTATCTTGTTCTCTTTTTTCCACTTTATTCAAAATGATGTGTAATAACAATATTAATTATACAATAATATTTTATAGATAGTTTTTAGGGTCCTTGTACACAGACCTGAAGAAGTCTAGAAGGACGAAAGTGATCTTTGTTAACAACAGGTCATGAAAATAGAATATGATTTTTACAATTGATTTTTTACATGCAAATTGTACTTTATATATATATATATATATATATATATATATTTTTTTTTTTTTTTTTTTTTTTTTGATTGCCAAATGGATTAAGGTTGATATATTTCCAGCCATGAAGTATATTGTCTTGGATAAAATTACAGACTTAATAATCTGGTTAAATAAGAGGTACCACATCATTATAAATTTTATGTAACGTACATAAGGGTTATATTATTATGACAGCTATGAAGTAGGGCAGGACCAGCTCGAATGTCACACTGGCGGGAGAAAGGATGTACATTTAACATGTGTACTAATAACACTTTGTTATACAGCACAATAAACCACTCCCTTGCCCGATAAAAAAGTATATATATATATATATATATATATATATATATATATATATATATATATATATATCTTTAGAAAGCTTGTGAGGCAACTATTACTCTATTTTTGTTTTACTTGAATCACTTGTCTGTGTACTTAATAAAGGATTTTCAACTGGAAACAGACTGCCTGCTTTGCTTGGATTACTTTTGAATACTTAGTAATTCTGTACAATATTTCAAATTATATATTTTTTATTATTTTTTTTTTTACTTAAGACGAGTTTAAGTTTGCTAGTTCTACTACTATTGTCTGATCTAATTAATATACAGTGATTAACTAGAGATATACAGATTGCAAATCTTCCACACAGAGAAGTTTCTTACACTGTTTTGTTTTTGGACCCACTATACTTGTTTAGTGGGTTGTTTGATACTTCAGGGATACCACGGAGGTTACTTCTTTTTTTTATAATTATTACTAGAAGATATTGTTTTATTTGCAAACATAGCTCTCAACCTTCTAGTTCAAGAATCACATATAAAGCAAAACATAATGAGGGAGAAAAACCCCAAATCAGGGACAAAGTATTTATTTGTTACTCTTTGTTAGCCAGGTAGTTTAGTTGATCCAGTAACCCTTCACAGCCAACACCTAGGATTTTGAAAAACAAAAAACAAAAGTACTAATCTTAATTTTACTTAGAGCATAAAAAAGGCAATTTATGTTGGCCAGCTCATAAACTACTTCTCTTTTTTATTTCTGAAGTTAATACAATAACAGGATTTGTATTAGCATGTACTTTCTGTAGAATAACTAGTCATGAAGTAAAGTGTCTGGTATTACTTAATTGTTATAATATACAATTGTTTGCCACAATATTACATAGTTTATGAAGAACAGAGTGCAAAATCTGAAGCAGCCTCAGAGAGTTCTGTGAAATCATGGATACACACGAGTCAAGAATTATGGTCAGGAAATATAAGTAAACTCCATGGAGTAATCTGAAATTGGAATTTAACCCCAATCCTGTAGGTAGGATCAGGAAACAAAGACATGCTGCTTTTCTAGGTGAAAACTCCCTTGGACACGTTGATAATCTCATCATTAGGATTGTTCAGCTCATATAATCATTGTCTCAAAACAACCTTCATTGATTCTGCTGGGCTTATGCTTTGTATGTCATTACATTCAGGTAAATCAGAAAAAGGAGGATTTGAAGTTCATCTTTTACTACAACCAAAAATGTATGGTACCATTAATGGCAAAACAGCTATGTGCTTCATTAATATAAACAAAATTCACTGAAGTGCAGAAATTAACACCTGGTTCCATCAAAATGTTTACAACTTGATTAAGTCTTACAGAAAATAAATACAATTCTCATTTATTACTTAAATGCACCAAAAAAGCTTGCAGAATCAAAGACTTATTTGGGCCTACATACCACACAATATGCTAAACTACTTGTGCATCAAAGTTAGAGTTATTGCACTGCACTGCACTGCACTGTACCTTTTTTCCCTTATGGGTACAACTGTGTTTTCTTTTTCCTGCGATGGACCCCATCTCTGCTTCAGAGTTATTGACTCTGTTAGATCTCCCGACCTTCCAGCCAATCAGAACCACATCTTCCCCTCTACTTCTGCAGCCAGTTATTGTAGCCCTTGACCTTCTCCTAGTTAAGTGATACTTTACTGTAAAAGTGCAAAGTCAATCAAAAAGGTGAAGACAAAATTCACACAAACCCTAAACAAGTTAGTAAAATAGAGATCAAAGGCAGAAAAGTAGCTCAGGGGTCAACCTAAGCCAACACAGTGCACATTTAATATCAAGCCCAGGGAAAGAGTCAGCATTTACAAGTAACTGCCATTTCAGTTCACTTACTTAAAACAGAGTATCAGTGTCTCCATAGAAAACATCAACCTATTCTAATGCAATGAATTTAAATTTTCTGAACCAGATGTAGTACAAACTGTGTTTACCTAATGCATTTTTCAAGTCCTTGTTATGAATAGCCGCACAATGTTCTTTTATTCTGTTAGAAAGTTTCCAAGAAGTTTTACCTATGTAGAAACTACTACAAGTGTCACATATCCCTGCATGCATAAACAATATTCGAGATACGGCAATCAAAATATCTGCAGTGAATAACTGTAAAATTGCAATGTTGGAAAACACAGTCTGACCTTTGTCAATGTAATTGCAAACAATACAAGAGCTGCAGGGAAACATGCCTGGTGTTTTATCAGCATTTACTGTTTGTTCAAGTAAAAAATGTTTATCCGAGTGTTCAAAAGAAACACATAGGGACTTCATTTAGGAAGGGAACGACGGAGGTTGGCATAATGGTTAAAGTATTTACCTTATAAGCACAAGGTACAGAGTTTGATTCTCACAGGTATCAATTGGCTAGGCTTAAATGACCCACAAGAGCAGTTAGCCTATTACTAATCTAGGAGTATAATTAACAGGCAGGTAGCAGAACTTCACACTGTGTCATGACTTATTGTATTTTTCCCAGTATGACTCGGTGCCTTCAAAGCAAAGCTGTTCTTTTTAACCCTATCAACTAAAAGCAAGTACAATAGTGGACATATATAAGCAAATCCCAAATATGGATGCCTCTTCCTCCTTTTGATCACACAATTTCTCTTTCATATACCTCCCAGTAATGCAGATAATACCATGAATAAATTCATGACATCATTAGGGAAAATGGGTATTGCATCATCATCATTATTCACTGGCACTCTGCAGATGGACACACATCTACTTAAAAATAAGGAAAAACCTCTTCTAGCAGACGATGCCTCAAGTAAAATGTTCGTACCCACTGAGCACTTTTGATGTACTTACAGCAGTCAGTTACACTTAAACAAACAACGCTCCACAGCTCAGAATTTTCAAATGTTACCTAATTTCACTATTCCTGACAAAGAAAAAAACATCCAAGCAAAATTTAAAGTAAGAATGCTATTTAATATTGAACAGAGACAGAGAAATCCCCCATTTAATTAACCCAGAGACACAGCCCTCAAACTCACTACTGAAACTCGTTAGATGGTAAGAATAAAGAATGTAATAACTAACTTATTCTGTTGTTTAAACATGAAATTCAGCACCTTTTATTGCCTGCACTGAACATTTCCATTAGGCACATTCCAGATCTTCTCCCAATAAAATCTTTGGCTCTACTTTAATAGTGCACTGTTATGCTCAAATGTAATGGGAAACAATAACACAAAGAGAAAATGATTCCTAGTAAGCCCCACAATAAAGACATACAGCACACCCATAGAGACATCACTTTAGCCTGTCTATGAATGTTACAAAAATTAATGATGAAAACTGTAGGCATATCACATAACATCAATTTTTTTAACGCTGGATTCCATTTATGCTTGACAGTCTGCTGCTGGAAGAATTACCGGACAAGATCCTACAACATTCAGAGTCCTTTCTAAGTAAAAACAGTCCACAAAGTATTATAAATAGAATGAACATGTCAAGTCATCAGCCTGTTCTCTTGCTCATCCAACACGACTGCTGCTACTATCTTTTCCACCTTCTTGTGCCACTTCATATTGGAGACTTTTGTATGGGGCACTCAAAAGAAAAGACTACCCTAGAAGATCCTGTTGCTCTCCAGAACCCATGGAGATCTCTTTGGGTGTGATACTTAGTTGCCCCAGGTATGCCAGGACACATCTGGATCATCAAACATTTTCATACCATGTCTTGTCCGCCACGTACATGGTAAAGGAGGAGCTTATGCTGCTCTGTATCTGTTTCTTTTTCAGCAATGTCAATAACAACCAGAGTCTCTTCCTTAAAATAGCCCTAGAAGTCTGGAATTTAGAAAACTCACAATATGTTGTTTGTCTTTTCGGCTTTTCCTGGTTAGGGGGCACCACAGTGGAACTCCAGTCTGCTAATGATTGGCAGTAGATTTTTATGGTGCCGAGTTGCCAGCCTGATGCCCAACCCTCAACGAAGGCACGCCCATTCACACATGTCTTTCAAACGCCACTCGACCATGGGGAGGACATGCAGACTCCACACAGAAGGCACTCCAACCAAGAGTCGAACAGGAGAACCTCTTGCTGTGAGGCAACATTACCAATGCACTACCGCGATGTGTAGAAAACTCACAATATAAATGCTTTTATTCCAAATGGTAAATCACTTCTTCTCTCTTCCATAATAGTCCCCACTTACCTTTAATCCTACTTGTTTATCATTAATTTTCCCTCTTTCTGTGAACTTGAGTACTGTTTGATCAATATGCATCAATACTGTGATCACCTTATAAATCATAATATAGAAAAGATTCAGAAGCAATGGACAAAGAAATTAATAGAGTTTAATCACTTAGATTATAATTTGAGACTGATTAATTAGGTCTGTGTTGTTTGTCCTCCAAAGAGTCAGGTTAGATGCCCATATTTGTTTGATTGTTTCAGGCTTAGTATAAGGAACACTGTGTTAGACTTTGGTGCTGTAGGTGGAAGCCGTTCTGTCACGACACAAGCCAATCATAGGATAAACTAACTTACTCAACATATTATACCACTATGGAATTGTTTACCTAACATACTCAAGAACTCCAGAAATATTGAAGCATTTAAGGAATGGAGAGATGGTTATTTTGGTAAGCAAAAACATTGTATTTGCTAAAGATAAGACCTCAGACATGTAGAGTTAAATACTTCCTTTTCTAGAAAACTCTGTATTGTGTCTGAATCAAAATCCAGACTAAGCAAATAACATGAGAACTAGGTTGAATGAGGATAGGTATACCAACCTAGATTTAAATCTAACAGTCCTGGATAGAAACAAATAAGAAATTCTGCATCATAATGTAATTTAGTATACAATGTTTTACAATCATTCTACTACCATACATGTTTTATAAGTTCTCATTAGTCCTCTTAATTATTCTAACTAATCTTATTTCTCCCAACCATTCCCTGACAATGCCTGGCCAATCACCTCTTCTTCCCTTTCATTCATTTTTATTACCTTTCTCTCTTTCCCCCATCCCCCTCTACCCTCATTATTCTATTTTCCATACTCTTTTTTCTGTTGTATAACATTTATGACTGTTATTCTTGACTACTCTTCAGATCTGTCTCCCAAGTCTACTGCCTCGTCTCAGGAATCTTCTCTGTCTTGCATCTCCTATGTGGCTGTTAATGCCTGCTAGATACCTAAACTCTAAGACATACGCCTCCCATCTCTGTATTGTCTCACCCTGTCTGATATACCCAGTAAAATAAAATTCAGGAGCTTAAATTTGAATTCCTACTACATACATAACCACAAAAAGTATGCATCCCATCTCTGTGTCCTTTCACCATAAGCCCTATAACAAGTAAAATAAATCTCCAAAACGTATCTGTTAATTCCTACTACAGGCATAAAACACAAAAGGTCTGTCTTTCATCTCTCAAACCTGTCACTCTGTCTGCTATATCCAGTAAATAAACCCTCAGGGGCCTCAGAATCTTTCTTCTCCATACTCTAGTCATGCATCATATACCTGTTTTTAATATTCTGTCTACGTCACACACTTGCATATTAAATGGACAATATATGTTCATTTTTTCACACACTCCCATCAATATTATTTTCTGTTTCCATTTGTTTTACATGTAATATTGGCAATACCCCACATATCTATTCCCAAATTTTCAGTCAAAATCAGACCAACATTGTGACTGATAGTTTAGCTGACATTTTATCATGCAAGTCTTCCAGTCCCTTGTTTCTCCTTGTTCCAATTGTTCCTCCTGTTTTCTATGTCTTCCCTTACACTATCTTACAAATATTTTCCACTAAATTTTCTTTTTTACCTCTTAACACTACCTCTTTAAACAGAAAAATCCATTCATCTCTCCCTCTCTCTTCAAATCCTTCTTCCCATTATTCCCATGACCTCCTTTCCCCATCTTTTCACCAAACTCCCTATTATATAGCCATTCTTCTGCCACCTCACACTTCTTACTCCATTTTTCTGAATGAAATTATGAGTCCTTCACAGTCATCTGTACTATAGGATTTAGCCATGCTCTTCAGCATGGATTTATTCTTAAAAGTAAAACCAGGTCCCCTGTCTTCCACTCACCTAATCATATTGTCCTTCATTTACCCCAACACATAATTAAATCCTATGTATGAGCATTATTTTCACCTCTCATTTTCTTTCCAAACATTACCCTGTCCCTCCCTTTCTGAGTTCTCCCCCATTTCTACTCTGCCATACTTTCATGTCCACCTGTTATTATTATTATTATTATTATTATTATTATTATTATTATTATTATTGTCAAATGTGCCACTGCCACATCATAAGTCTAAGAATTCAAAGTACCCATTACATTCTGGCATTTGTGATGCCTATAAATTAATCCAGAGTCCCTTCTCATCTGGAAATATCTCCTTTAATTTTTGTCCCAAATCTCTTAATGTTGCTTTCTAGTAATGCTCTTCAGTTGCTGTATAACATGATATCCTAATGCCCCTTTTGTCTGTTGCTGTAACCTCTAGTATCTTTTCATCATACACTTTTAAACTCTCCGCAAAAACATTCAATCACAAAGCAAAACAAATGAGAAAGGAAGTCCACTTTTGCATGAGTAAGAAGAATGTGGTAAATGCAGCAGTCAGGGGCAGTGTTGGTGCACATACATTACACAACAAATGAGTCTGCATTCCTATATTATTTACTCCTGAGGAATTTATCTTTCCAGCAGACCTGAGGGGTGTGGCTACATACCCAGCCAGAACACTGTGAGGGCAAGGCCACTGGCATGTATACAGAAGGTACTTCTATGTCATCAAGTGTTAGAGATGCAGCGTGTGCAAGAACATAAATGCTGGCACTTAAAGTAATCAAATAGTGGAAATACAGCACACACTGAAACAGCAGGCGATGACAAATGTTAGCTCCACCTTCATCTGCTACGTAGTGTATCT
Organism: Protopterus annectens; assembly: GCF_019279795.1. Classification (NCBI taxonomy): domain Eukaryota; kingdom Metazoa; phylum Chordata; order Ceratodontiformes; family Protopteridae; genus Protopterus; species Protopterus annectens. Next base: position 512,168,931 of record NC_056731.1, read on the forward strand.
AGAGGTTGGAAGGACTTAAAGATAACTTGAGCTTCTCGGTAGAAGCCTACAAATATTTAGGAAAATGGCAGGACTGATATCTCACTTTATCCTTGTAAATAAAAAAAAATCTATTATCAGAGCCATTGTTATTTTGCATCTTATCACAGAATAGGTATTTTTCTCTCTTTAGACAACCAAGGGAATAACTGGCTGTGGGTATAACATTTCCTACCCTAGAGTATATATCACCGTTTTTTGCAGGGTCTTCCAAAAACCTACTGTACAAGTGCCAGACACTGCAAAACAAAATCTATCATTCTGTGAGTAGTGCCCCTCAGAGGGAATACAATCATGAATTATTGACTGAAACCAATGCTTGTCTGTTACTGTCCAATTTTTGATTTATAAAGTATTTAACTGAGACCACTGCAGGTCTTTACACAGAATCTTACAAAAGGAATATGGCAAGATGAGATTTAATAAGAGCATGCCCCATTACATAAAAAGACATGAAGCACATGTGTAGAGTTCCTTTAGTACTAAAGGTATCATCAGACAATAAAGCGCACTTTGGAGTGACTTATTACACTTACATAGATTTTCTGTTTATTTTGTGATTTTGATCTGTATGTTTTCTTTACAGTGCATTTTTTTGTGTATTTGTACAAAAATTGGAGTGTTTCTCCCCAGGCCTCTGCTGAAAATAGGCTCTGTCTCAGTTGGACTTTGCCAGTTAACAAATGTTAAATAAATAAATATGTATTCATGTAAATGGTAGACAGTGATGATAAGTACTGTATTGCATATAATATATTATGTTTATAATACACTTTTATACTAACTACTTGATTGACTGTTGGGGTAATGCATTTGTAGTTTTCATTAATGTGCAGTATACAAAACATTAAAAGTAAAACTTGCCTTAGCCTCGTATGTCTAAATGTTCCTGTTTGGTGGTGGGAAGGTAATACTGTAAATTAAATGTGTTTTATAACTGGATATGTCGTTTGATTTTAAGGTAAAGTGCACAACCATTGTCTCTTGTACTATATGCATAATGCTTTGCTTTGCTTATGGGAAGTTGATTTTTTTTTTTAGTTTCCATTACAATAGTGCCAGAGACAGGCATCTGCTGCTATGGAACAGAAGTTAAATGGTATTTATGTCATCTCTGAGCTTGAAGGGTGCTAATAGTTTACATTTTAGATGCACTCATGTTGTTTACCAGTGTCACTGTAACTTTGTTTTTCATGTCTTTAGCAGAATAATGGAAGCAGTAGTGTCTACAAGATATTTTCAACTAATGGTATTTGTGATCATTTTAGTATACAGTTTTGCATGGATATGGATAATTAGTTCTGGATGTTTTGCTTTCGTTTTTAATTATTTTTTTGCCTTTGTTTATCTGGAAAGGCCAACTGGGCATTTAATCCCTTTTCAGCAGATGCCTGGGAAGAAAGCTCCTGAGTTATAATAATACATGAAAAAAAGAGTCATAAAAACAGGAATATAAAATAATACTGGAAACAGAATCATAAAACAAGTATCATGTGTGCGTGTGTGTGTTTGTGGCATTCATTCATGGTAACTTGCACATGGCTGTCATATTATACATACTCTTGTGTATAGTTTTCTGACTCATGTTTTGCTTTTAGTGGGATTATGTATCTCTGTAGTTGTATATTTTAACTATTCCCAATATTATGTGTTTCATGTGCAAAAATACTTCATTTTTATTATTACGCAACTTGGTCATGCTTAAAAATGGGCATGTCTGGTTCAGTTAATTTGCTTGTGCAAACAAACAAACAAATTAATATGAACATGAGATGATGTGCTAAGGCTACTTGGGGACTGATGAAACAGTACATGTAGTACTATATAAAGCATGGACCAATTTTAGTGTAAATACAAGTAACTGTAAGTTTATTAATATTTCTTGAGAGAAAGCCAAAGGCAGAATAAACTTAGAATGCAGCATTTCAATGGACGTATGATTTTAAATAAACTCAGGATCATTTCGGAGCTGAACCAAGTATGGCTTCTAGGCTTCATGTCTGCAGAAGATGCTATAACAGTGAAATGAACCCCACCATAGGTGACTCTTAATGTGTGTGCACGCAGGTACAGTATTGTTTATACTAACAATGTCTTCAGCTGACTTAGAACACGGCCATTTCTGGCCTGAATGCACTGCTATTTTCCACGGTTCTTGAAGTAAATCCTATGTAGACTTCAGTGTCATGTCCTTTGCAGTAGTTGAGCATATTCAACTCCCTTAATGGTTTGTGTATTACATTCCATACCCAGTGGTTGTACACTAAGGTATGTTGGTCTAAAAGATATATCATGAGCTGCATTCACTGCAAGTTTACTAGCAACAAGATTGGTAGGAAAATACACTTGTTGTATCAGTAGCTCAAGCATTCTGCTTAGGCTGCAAGTGTTGAGTGGTGGTTGTACTGTTTAAAGCAATGGCATCATTAAAAGAAATTATAACAGCAATAGAGTAAAAGGTTATTTTAAGGCTAATCTATCCCTCTTTGCCTGTCTCTCTCACTTTCCCTCTCTCCATTTTTATTATGTGCCTTGGAGGCACATTTCTTTTTAGTGATGTATCACTTTCATGCATAAGACTTGACTTCACAAAGTATGAATCATTTAGTGACTGGAGTATCCCTGGATCCAGCCAGGAGTGTTGGCAGTGAGTGATTGATGATGGCAAACCCATCCTAGAAAAAAGGAAGCAGACTGACTCCTAGTGCATCTGCCTCCTGGCAATGGCAGGGGATATTGGCCAAGTACATAAGGTCAAGCCATGTGCAAGAAACCAAAAAGCAGCATTCCCGCTGTAGCTGCAGTAGCAAACATGTAGAAGCAAGTGTGTTTCAGGCCCAGCACAGTAACTTGCACTATAATGGCATACTCAGCGGGCTGCCAAAAAGAGGGGATTGGTTGCAAAGAAAATATATCCAGTGAAGCATAAAGATGATGCCTCACCAGGTGGCTAAACCATCTTCACCCCAGACAGGTTTAATGAAAGGTCTGTATTCCTGGTCCCCTCCATAGGGATGATCCTATTATGGGATTGAAAGCTGAAAACTGTAGCTTAGCATGCAGGAACTCCATGATGGATGCTGGCAGAGGGCAGAGCACAACTGAAGAGCTGAAACTATTTGAGAAAAAAATGACACACTTTTACACCACAAAATGTAAGTTGTTTAGTGGAAACAAGATATAAAACACACATAACCCATCTAACTGTAATGATGTTGAGAATATAAAGATAGATGCGATATATATACTTCCCCACATTTCCCTTATATTTATCATAATTGGTTTCCAAGTAAGTTCAAGGAGGAATCTAAAACAGTACATTACATACACAAGTTAGTAAAGCACCCATCCACATTAATGACCCACAAGTTAATAATATCAACCAAGTCTCTGAGCACAAATGTCTTATTCATCTTTTGGATCACATCATCTCTGAATTTAATTGTTTCCTTGTTTGATATTTAGTTATTTAACTGGGTGCATGGGGCTGGTGCAGCGACTCTTTTGAGATATAACTTGGGCCAAAGGGCATCAATAAAAATTATGTCAGTTGTATCAAGTTGTAGTACCCCCTCCACAGACCAGAGCTAAAGAGAAAAAAAAAAAGCTCAACAACTCAAGCTACAGGCAAGCCCTGCACAGATTTTCATTTAAATAGCCACAGCCATTATACCACGACTCAGTAGATAAGGGCTGGTGTAACAGTTAAAGTCTTAACTTCGCAGATCCAAGTTATAGAGTTTGAATCTGACCTCTGGCAATTGGTTAGGCTTATAACAGTCTGCAGACTGATACCCTAATATGACCCTCATTATATTAAATTCTTTCAAGTCTAATTCTGCCAATCTAACAAATAGCTATTTTATATATATATATATATATATATATATATATATATATATATATATATATACATACACACTATAGCTATATGCAATAATTGTACAAATAACTTTTTATAAACTGTATTAAAGGCAGATAACACTGCAATTATAGGGATGAGTATGTAAAATTACCCAAAGCAAAGCTAAAAGCACACCATGGACAACCAAGGTGTCTTTTAGTGCATTTGTCTTTTGCACTAAGACTTCATCAACACCTAAGGAAGTTTTAATTAAAAGATGACAGTGTTAATATTTTAGTTGTCCGTTCTGAAGAAATCTTAATTAAAAAAGACAAAATAACTAAATGGCATTTTGGTATCTCTGGCGTATGTTTTTAATTTTGGTTTAACCTGCAATGGAGACTTACAACAGCTTTTTACTGCACCTCCTTACTGCTGTTTAAGTTGTTGCTGCTAGTTTCAGAGTATGATTGCAGTCTCTTCTTCACTGATGAGTCTGACTGTACCCCCATATAACAGCTTGCACCCTGGTAGCAGCTGCCTTCACCCCACCTCTATGGCTCACAACATAATGCAGATAATGGCATACAAACTGCTACAAAGATGGTGCATAACCACATTTTGCTGAGACTTGGCAATATAGAACATCCTCCAGAAAATTAAAAGTGCAGCCATGTGCAAGAGTAATGGAAGAAAGGACAGGCATACCGAAATAATTTTCTATACATGAGAACATTCCAGAGCTACATTAGAACTATACTGATAAGGTGTAGTATTTACACTGTTTACCTTATTTACACAATTTACATGAAATACGAACAGGAACATGGGTTTCAGTAAGAAGCCTAGTTTAAAATTAGTAATGACGGTGTGTTTGACACAAGAAAATTAACCTTAACTTTTAAAGCATGCACAAAAAATAATTAACATAGTACTACTGTATCTCATACTTAGTTATGGAATCTCTCATCTACTCTTCACAGAAACATGGATAGCTCACGCTAAAAATGTCCTCTTAACAAAACTAGACTATGGTTTTCCAGTAATTTCACTGCATTCATCTTACAACATCAAACTGCTCCTAAGTATAAATAATAAGGTATGTAAATTAATTTACCTAATTGACTGCAGGAAACCCCTGCTTCTTACTGTTGTACATATACTGGATGTCAGTAACAGGCAGGAGTTTCACATTGCCTGCATCCTTACACTATAAATTAGTTATGCAACACTTATGTCCATTCGTTGTAAACAAACTCTGTATATGAACCTCAACCTGCACCCTAAGAACACATAATGACACATAATGATACCTTGCTAATCCTGAGGAGACCACCATTGGTGTTAAAGCATTCTCAAACCTGGCCCTGCCTGTTAGAACCAGCTCCCTTGCAGATGCTCATAACCAATGAAAACTACATGCATCCAGATCCAAACCTCTTTCCAGAATATGAGTGCAGATATTTCAATGGCACGCTGGTTAAAGACAGATAAACAAAATGGCAACACCCACTAAGATCTACCAGCAAAATATTCCTGCTAATGTACAAATATAATTTAGAGCGTTGAATGATATCTGGAAATAAATCATACAGAAAAAAGAAATGTTGTAAACTAAACAACAAACGACATAATTCTGGAAGCATGAATATTGATTAGTAACTAATCTAAACAGTGGGAGAATGTAAAACATCCACTTTATAATGTTCTACAGGTCCACAAAATAAGGATTCCCAGCTCCTTATGTTTTAGTAGTATGATTATTTGTATTACTTCCTACAAGGGCACCTGAACAGAGCTGCCACAAAACCTTATAAACTATATTAAACACAAAGAATAAACACTATATATACCCAACTTGTACCTGGACAACATGCATGGAATATCAGTCATACATATTAATTCTGAAAACTCATTATTGTAACATGCAATTCTAAATGCAGTATGTTTCATTTGAAATTCCCATTTCCAATATTCTGACTTTCAATACATTAAGAATATTTTTTTATTTATACTGTATTCCAGACAATTGTGCTCTAAATGCTGTAAAATTCTTGGGAGAAGTCTCATCTTCAGGATTTGATATAAAACTTTAATTTCAACTTGTTTTAGTATGTGTTATACAAGTGTATTTACTGTTTCATACAAAGTGTTATGCTCATTGTGACCAGGGGGCCTGGATTATGATTGAAAAGTAGCAAATAGATAAAACAAATAAATAAAATGGGGGTACTTACGTGTTATCGCAACCAGATTTTGTAACCTCCTGTAACTGATAATCTGATCGCAAAATTACTTTCTGCGTAAGTAAAACGGGTGTGTGAATTCTTAAGTACTGTTTTGCCACTTTGGGAATGACATGTAGGAAGAGGAACAACGGCAGGTTTCATTTTACCAGGTAGCGTCTTTTACCTCTTTCTGTCTGTGTCGTGCTTTGCAGTGGAACTGTAGGTTGTTGCTTTACTGAAAGTACCGGGAAGCAGTGATTTAGGGTTTCTGTTCGAGGTTTTTAGAAAAGACCTGAAGTGTGTGTGTCTGCCACTGTCATTGGAAGATCTTGGTCTTATATGTGTGTGTGTGTGTGTGTGTGTGTGTGTGTGTGTGTGTGTGTGTGTGTGTGTGTGTGTGTGTGTGTTCACAGCTTAGCAGTTTAGGGGTTTCGCTGAAGGAGTTACAGGTTTTGATGCTGGCTTGTCATTTACAGACATTGGAGTGTGCAGGGCAGAGTTCAGATCATCTTTATGTGTGCTATTACATTCAGAGAAAGCAAAACTGCTCAGAAATTAGCCGTTTTCCTCTACCAAATTGGGCATAAAATAATCAGGTCTGGTGGTCATATTTCGCATGGAATTGCCACCAAATTTGTAACCTGCTGTAAGTAGAAATGTGATTGCGAAACGACTTTCTGCTTCAGTAAAAAGGGGTCTATGAAGGGTTAAGTACTGTTCTGCCACTTTGTGAAAGACATGTAGGAATATGGCATTCTTTATTCTGCCATGCTCATGTTATTTTGGCTGAAGTTACGGTGGTAAAGGATGCTACCAAGGAAGAGGACTTTGGCTGTTATTCCAGTTAGTGTTTCAGAAGCAAGGTGATCGAAAAAGTGATTTGGACTTCAGAGACCCCTTTTTAAGTCACTATACAGTCAGTTTGCGATAACATCAGGAACTGCATGGGCTTAAAAATCTGGTTGCGATAACACGTAAGTATCAAAATGGGTTCCTATTACCTGATCGAACTTTTACGTTAGCGAATACCTAAACGTCGATCTGGTAATAGCAAAAGCAAAAAACTGTGAACGGCCGGTTTAATGCAGGGAAACAATTCCCTTGGCCATTATGTGGATTTTGCCCCTTTCCCCACTGTAGAGCGATCTTGGAGTTGGTATATTTAGTTAGGGGGTGTGTGGGGGGCAACCCCCAGTTCATTTTGGTTTAATTTTTTTTTTTTTTATGGCTGAGGGAATTCATTCTCTTTGTTAAATTGGCCATTCGCTGTTTTAATTTTTCAATATTACCAGATAGACGTTTAGGTATTCGCTAACCTAAATGCTCGATCAGGTAATATAGACGCAATAAAATAGCAGGAATGCTGAATGTATACACTGGGAGGCATGCCTTCGGAGAAGTTCCACCAGTAACTGAACCATCAATGAACTTCATAGCCATTAACAAAGAGAAAAAAAATTCTCAAGATGCTTTTCACTTAATATTTCTCTAAGAGTAAGGTACTTATTTATGTATGCATAACATTTACTTGAGTGACAAAACTGTGTTGAAGAAAAGCAGAATACCCTTGAATGACAAAGGTAGCCCTGCTCTGTGACAGTCTTGACTGTCCTGTTAAATCTTTACCCAAAAGGCACACAAATTTCTGCAGATGTAATCAAGTGCATTTGGTATGTCTTCATAATGGAAAAATAGGGCAGACTGCTAAAGATCAGTCCATTTGCAGAGGATAAGAGCTTGCATACAGTTGCAACTATGAATAAGAAAAAAAAAAAGTCGGAGAACCAATCAAGTGACCATTAAGGAAATAACAGATCTCTGAGAGGCTACAGTTTTCACTATGGTTATGTGAAAGACTAAATTAAGTCACTGTAGTCCCAGTATAAGGACGAAAGGAAAAAAGATACAGATGACATAGGCCAGGTCCTCTCATTGTATGAGTTAATAGGAAGGCACTACTGAAAATGCAAATACAAATGGCTGACATTCTTAATTTCAATGGGATGCATGAATATATGCAGTTTAGAATCATACACAGTAATCATACCAGAGTAATCTAGTTGCATTATTTCAAGACCACATGAAATGAAGTTTAGAGAAACACAGCTGTCAGCAGAATTTGCTAAACAGCAGTAGAACAACAATATCTGCCTGATGTTTAATTTGGAAATCTACAATTTAATATCATTTAGCCATCTGTTGTGTGCTTTATTTGAGTCATACTGCTACATACTGAGACTTTCTGTCACTATAGCAACTGGCATGTTTCCACACTAGTGAAACCATTATGCAGACTATTTCATCTATAAAACACCAAAGATATGTTCATATTACAAGGACCTATAATTACTACTTTTATGCATATGCTTTATAATTGATGCAAGAAGTTGAAATAAGATCATTTGTTTGTGGCCTTTGCCTGGTTAATACACCAATATGCAAAGGAAATTAAACTGGTTCATTTACCACAAGAAAATATTGTAATTTTGTGTCACTCTAAGAGGAATGATTTCTGCTGCCATCTGTATCACACTGCTGTATTCATTCACACCTGATAACAAACTTGTGGAGTTTAAGAATAGTAACAAACCAATCATCACACAGTCTCTTAACCAGCAACTGCAATATTTGTTTCAAATTTTGCATGAATGTGTATGCGCTAGCAAGTCTATTAGTCTAGTCTGTTGTTCTTGAATGTTTTTATTTGACTTCACTTTAGGCTCAGACACAGATTTTTAGCATTCTAAATATGCTTGTCACTATTAAAGTTTAACACAGTTAAGTTCATAATTTAAACTTGCTTTAAAGAGTGAGTACCATCAATGATCCCAAAATAGCTCTGTGGAAGGGGCATGCTTCTTAATCAGAAGACATAACAGTGCTTTGCGCCAAGTTGGAAAGGGACATTTTATTTTACCTATTAGCTCACCAGGTAAGCCCACTGGACACAATTATCCCTTTTCAGGAGTGATCCAGAAGCACAGTCTGGTTTAAGTGACTTGCTCTGAGTCACACAGCAGGCAAATACATGTGAAAGGAATCAAACCCTGTACCCTTGATGCAGGAAGCAACTAATTAAAAGCTCAGAGCGTTAGTTCTCTACACTACCTGCCAGGCATCTGAAGGACTGATCTTTTAAACTAAGATGAAATGAATAAGGAGAAATCACAGAAACAGAATATAGCAAAGGAGCAAACCAAGGTAACTCAGAGTGTGGCTAAGTAGTATTACTCTGCAGTCCGGTAGTCTGGGTAAGAACACAGAGGAACAACACTCAGTGATATGGGAAGGGTGGACATTGCTGTTATCACAGAAATGGGTCAGTGACAAGTAGGAATGGGGCATACAGATGACTGGGTATAGGTTGTTCAGAATCAGGACTGGCAGGAAAGGGAGGGTGGTAGAATGAGTGAAAGAGTAACAAGCTAAATAAAGGAATGCACTGGATGCAGGTCACAAAGGCAGAAGAACCCCAAACCAAGCCTGGGAGAATGGGATTGGCAGGGTCAGAACCTAGATTAAATGCCTTGGCAGTTTAGTTATAGGAAGGAGGAACAGACATGATGCACTGATACAGTGTATTATCCCCAATACACATCAAGGGAGGAGAAAGAGAGACTGAAGGAGATAATAGAAGAGAGAGAAAAGATGAAAAGAGTAATACTCATGGGGAACCCAAATTTGCCAGAAGCAAACTGAGGGATTTGAGTGTCTGAGACAGAGAGGGAGTATGAGCTGATTTAGATCCTAGACCACAGTGGAGTTCAGCCAACTGCTACTAGAATGTACCAGAACAACATTCTACGTAATGTTCTAACCAATACAGAGGGTTTCGTGGTTATAGATGTCCATGTGAAAGCATCTTTAGCTAGCAAAGATAATGTCACTATGAGAAAGGGAGTGAGGTTAAGAATGAAATGACAGCAGAGTGAGATTTTAAAAGAGTATATTATACTGAAGGTCAGTGATGAGTTAAATAAACTATAAATGTGTGAGGAAGAAGTAAAAATGCAAAATAAAGAGAAAGCCGGTATGCCTAACAAAGAGTCTGGCTTTAGGATAAGAGCAAATAGTATGGCTTACAAGACATGAAAAGCAGAACTGAGAGGAGGAAAAGGTCAAGAGAACTAGGAAAAGGTCATGCAAGATGATAAGGGCCACAAAGGCAGAAACTGAAACAGTGTTGAGAGAAAGTATTAAGAAGTGAAACAAGGGCTTTTTCATGTATTTAAGAGAAAGTAGGGTACTCACCTAGCTAGGCTAATCAAGGATGCAAGGGAGAGCATAAGATGGGAAACATGATTGCTTGTTAGGTTTCCCAAAGAAATGCAAGAGAAGGATGCCATGCTTGGAAGAAGGCAAGGCAGAATGTAAAGAACAGTGGACAGACAGCAGGATAGAGAGGAGATAGAACTGTCTAGAAATAACAAAGCATAACTACCAGATAGACTACTGCCCATAGTCCATGGAAATGTGGATAACATTTTGGCAAACCTCAAGACAGGGCTCTTCAAAAGCTGACTAGCTAATGTAGATGAACTTGTGGACTAGGCAACAGCAAGTGACATGCCCTTGTTCAAGGAAGGGAGATTAGGAACAAAACAGGGAACTCCTGTTGTCTTAACTGCAGTGTCATGGAAAGTCATAGAGAAAGAGAGAATCCTGATGGGAAGGCTAGTAGCATTACTAGAGAACAACTATCTGAAGGACAGAAATCAATGCAGATTCATGGCGAGAAGGCGCTATCAGTCAAACTTCCAGCTAACAGTTTTATGATTAAGTTAAGAAACATTGGAAAGACTGAATATACAATCATGACTAAGAGAACTGGATTGTTGAATGACTGAATGGTAGGATACAGAGGAATGTGCTAAGAGGAATAATGTCAGGAATTAGGAAATTGATCGGTGGAATCTTACAGGGTCCTTTCCTATGCCCAGTACTCTTCAAGGTGTTTGATTCAGGCAAAATTTAGATAACAGGAAACAAGATTCTCCTTTGACAATGAGACATACATAGATGCAGTAGCGAAAAATAGAGGGAGTGTCTAGGGAAGGATTTGGAAAAGCTGTCCAACTTGGCAAAATAGTGACAGTTGACATTCGGTGAAGGCAAATACAAAATAATGCATTTAGACTACGGCAGCCCTGGTGTGAAATATCAACTAGGGAAATGGAACCAATGCAACGGACCAGGAAAAGGCTTTGGGGTGGATCAAATAGGGAATGGACCAACAGGAGCAGAGTGAGAGAGCAGCGGCAGCAGCAAACAGAATGCTTAGCTCTAGCTCCAGAGGGATATATTAAAGAAGCAGAAAAATAATAGTTTCGCAGACCACATCTTGAGTACTCTGCTCAGTTCTGGAGGAAAGTCAACAAAACAGAATCATAATGCTGGAAGTAATCTAGATCAAAGCCATCAAAAAGGTCTGTGGGATGAAGGACAAGGGATATGAGCAGTGATTTGAGAAACCTCAACTGTCAGGTGGGGAGACAACATGATAACATGATATTGTTCCATGAGTTCATGTCAGTGAAATGCAAAAGGGTCATCCTAAGTGTAATCAGAGAGCACAAAAGGTGCACGAGGGAGCATAAGAAATGTGCAGTAGGGACTAGATACTGTCTGTATCTCCAAAAGTACTTTTTCTAAGAAAGAGTCGTATGCCAATAGTAGAGTTATGTGCCCTTAACCTTAAACTGAGGACAAAAAAAAAAAAGAGAAAGAGTGACAGTCACAAACATTCTAGGTTACTAATTACATTTACTTAAGAAGCCACGGTATCATCTTCAGCTTTTTAAATGAATGCCAATACTGAGCTTGCACCCCGTCACCAACTGTTGTTCACCCCCCAACAGCTTGCTCCAATGGCAGCCACCCTTTTACCCCACCTAGTTATGGAACTGACCCTTGAAACTGATTGCCAGAAGGGGTGTTGCAGAAATTCCACAGAGGCATTCAAGAGGGCATGGAATGGGTAGAAAGGGGGCATAGGATGAGGTTGTGAGTTGTGAAGAAGAATGTTAAATTCATTTAAGGGGCAAATTAGTTAAATTTATTGTCTAGTTCTACTGCCAAGCAAATGTAACATGATGCATTGCAATCTGGTACTATCACAACTATAATGTATAAACAAAAATACCAAAGAATATAGTGCACAAAGTCATGATGATATCTCCTAGAACAAAAATTTAATTGATGTATACACTGTGTGGCAATAAGAAATGCAGTGCTTCGGTACACTTATTCTGTGGTTTTTAATTTAATTTTGTTTGCTTTTTTTCTCACCACTAGTCAGTTGCAAGCCTAACGTTAGCCATCTCCCACATTCTCTATGACATTTATCTCACCTCCTTAATATCCTTTGTGTCTCTTCATCTGTGAAAAACATACAAGGGCTAATGATTAATACCTTTGTGATACCAAATACATAAACTGGGAGACTTCTTGTCATGTTAGCTAGTCATTAACATTTGAAGAGGTGTCACAATGTGCAATGACATCAGATACACATCTTTTAATTTTCTGTGCAGTCTGTACAGGATGTCTGCACCCCCAATCATGTCAGTGGTACCATGCATTCTGTCTGGTGCCTGGGCTCTACCACAGGTCACACAGGCCATAGTAAGTCCACAAATACTTAACAGTATGTAAATACAGAATAGGAAAATGGTCAAGATTTGTTTTATCCTGGCTGACTCGTCCAAAGACTTTAGCTCACTCCTTGACCTGAGTCACATGCAATACAGCCCCATATCCTGTACCTGCATCAGTGGACGAGCAATGGGCCAGATTCCAAAAGAAAGTTGAGGACAGCACAGCATGTTGAAGGAAGATATCCTCACATCAGAGGCAGATGTGATTTCATAACATATGTTGTTGTTTGTCTTTTTGGCTTTTCCCGGTTAGGGTCACCACAGCGGAACTTCAGTCCGCTAATGATTGGCAGTCGATTTTTATGGTGCCGAGTTGCCAGCCCGACGCCCAACCTTCAGAGAAGGCATGCCCATTCACGCATGTCTTTTGGAGGCCACTCGACAACGGGGAGGACATGTAGACTCCACACAGAAGGCACTCCAGCCAAGAATCAAACAGGAGAATGCTGAAACAAAAACAATTATCTATTCAGCAAAGGATAATTACTGACTCCGCACATGCCCACCAAATTCCAAAATACATAACAGGTGTGCCCAACACAACTGAAATGCAGCAAATTACTTCCCAGACACCTTTCTGAATGCACTCAGTGGTGGCCATATGTGCTTTATCTTAATGGCACTATATTCCACATATTCTTAGGGAATCCTGCGGATTCCACAAACATAACTTAAAAAAATGCAACTGGCATTTAATGCACTACAGCAGGCTGGGATACTGCAAGCCATAGTAGGGGATGCTCTGCAAATGCATACCAGAAGGCAGTCAGCTAGGCACTGAGCCAGGCTACAGTTAAGCCAGCTCTTCGACCAGGAAATAAAGCAAACAGATTTGACAGAGAACAGCTGCAGGTTGTATGTAGGACATGTGCACCACACATATATGCTAAGACAGAAACAAATGTGTGCCTGAGTCTAGGTGTACTGACCTCTGGAATATTTCAGTAGCATATGAGAAATGCCATAGGACTATCCCAGACAGCTGCCAGTCACGTCCTCTCAGAGTTCCTGGCAGCAGTGTGCACCATGTTAGATAAACATATCCACTTCCCAACAATACCTTGGAGTACAAAACTGCCATACAGCAGTTCTATGCCATAGCCAACTTCCCCTTGTCCTCAGTACAATAGACTGCACCCACATCCCAATTAAAACCCTAGCTTTACCTGGTACTGAATGGTACATCAATAGAAAGGGGTGGTCATCACTCAGTTTTCAGGTGATATGCTCAGCAGATGGCCTCATTACTAATATCATGGCAGCACACTCAGCAGATGGCCTCATTACTAATATCATGGCAGCACACTCAGCAGATGGCCTCATTACTAATATCATGGCAGCACACCCTAGTAGTGTACATGATGCTGCATTATGTAGGGAAAGCAGTCTGAGGGCCGCTTTCCAATATGGTAAAATTCCTGAAGGACTAGTACTCAGTAAGATCAGGATGTAATCAGAAACTAGACCTGTCAACAGTAAGCATGAGGACTAAATATGTGTTTTTCTTTTCTACAAACCAGTGACTGTGGTTATCCACTTGAGCCTTGGCTAATGACACCATACAAAGCCCATCAACCTCTACTGAGGATAAATACAACAGAGCACACCATGACATGAACACCATCGAGTGTGTGTTTGGTATGCTGAAAGCAAAATTCAGATGTCTGGACACATCCAGGGGTACACTAAAATACACACCAGAAAAGACATGACAGATGGTCACTGTATGTGCCATGCCACCCAATATGATAACAGCAAAACACTTTGGCTTGCAAGCTGTAGGTGTGGTTGAGCTACCCCAGTAATCCCAGATGTCTGATAATCACATATCAGAGCTACCACAAGGTGATGTGGAAAACAGTGGTGAGAAGAAATAAGCAGAGGTGACAGAGGATGTGGTCATATACCCTAGGTCATGTGACACAGCAGCATCTGACACACACCGTTCAGTTATGCGAGCCGCATGTATATATGTATACAAACTAAACAGTAATGCTCATGTGTTTTCTCACAAAAGCAGCCCAGAGCACAACTAATGGAAAGAAACTATTAGTTGTCCACATTGAACATCATACATAACAGAAGCATAAGTTGTATCAGTAAGAGCATATACACAACAATCAACAAGGAACATACCTGGATGTATACAGAGGAAACATCTACACAGGAAGTGACTCTGCAATGTACATCACCAAAGAGAACCACACAGACAAATATATGAGAAACAGGAGTTGTATACAACAGAAGGTGTTGTTGGCCAGGAAAGAGTTCATCATTCAGATAACTAATATGGGAAAGTAGCCATAAAACAAGGAGTACTACAAGAAATCTAGGCCTATGCAGTGTATGGGAATGTATCAGCACAAACATAACCAAAAGTCAGGGACTATACACCAACACTGATGCATCACACATAGCATTGTGTGAGGTGTAATAATGTGTTACAATACAGTAAACAGCATACAACAGCATTAGTAATTACAAACATCCCAAGGACCAGACAGGAAGAAAATAAATGCAAAAAAGCCTCACATTCCATGGCTGATATGTAATGTCACACAGAAGCATAAGTCATCACTGCAACATGTCTCAGTTAGAGGTACGAATACATTCAAACATGCAGAGCATCAATGACAGTGACTATACAACAGACATGGAACATGCATCGGTGTTGGGAATACAGCAACATAGGTAAATATATGTGTGTGGCATCAGTGATATATGGGAAGGCACACATGGGAACTACATGTCAGCATAGAGACTCAAAAATGGAAATGGATCCACAGAAGTGCAGTGAGTGCTGACAGCAAGGAATGAGCAGTACCATATTAAAATAAGTAACACAGGTATGTATACCGAGGCGAGGCATACTTGTGCATGTAGGAATGGCAGACAATAAGGAAATGATTGATATAGCAATCATTCCTGGATGACAAAGATATCATGCTGTTAACCATGTATATATGTACTACATGTCAATTAGGAACAGATACAATCATAGAAGCATGAAGTCACATATAGCATTACTGTCATCAATATTTGTACTAGCATGCATCTGTGACAAATAAGTACTACATATCACAACTTGAAGCTAATCACCTAGGTCAGATAAATGATCCAAAAAACCCAGTGGCATCAGATATATAAAAACGCCTACAGATAGATTAGCTAGTTGTCAATGCAGCAGTCATCATTGCACAGGTTCAGAATGACACAATAGGAGTCACATTGGATCAACTGTCAGTGCTACCTTAAAGCAGTCTAGGGCACCCACACTGATGGCTCACACCATGGTCCTGGATGCACCTCTCACATCCAGAAACACTCAGTCCATGGTGTTGTATTGAGCTGGATGAGGTGACACTAGCATTTTGGGACATGGTGTGGGTAGGAGCAGTACTGCAATGTGACAGTCTGCACATGACTGCTGGACTCATAGTTGAATGACCAACAGCAGATGTGTGTGCACATCTGCAGTACAGAATTTATGTCCAAGAACCATGTGTGGATCTAATGAGAGGTGCCTGCCACTCCCCACTGGAAGTAATCTGCTTAGTATAGCTAGGGCATGTAATACCTGGTTCGTACTATGTCACTGGTCTAGCACAATTGTAACAAGCTTTTCAACAGAGCATGCAAGAGATGCTTCTATGCCCTCTCTATGACTGGGCTCCTGACCTTCTTGTAACACATGTAGCTGGTGTGATGCATGAAATGAATGGTGGCATAAGCAAGTGTGTGCAGGTCACAGCCATTGACATCACTGTGAACATTCATGTGCCTGTAATAGTAAGAGAACACCCTCTGACACACACATCCATGCACATTGGCTATACTCCCACATGTAGTTCAACAGGCTGTATCAGTCAATCATGGGGAAGAGTCGCCATCAAGATTTTACAAGGGACAGTAGATCAGGGTCATCATGTCCATCATCTGATGTTCCCACATCATCAAAATGCCTGGCCGCATTTTCCACTCTATCAGGAGCTACACTATGAACCATATGGTTTCCCCTTCTAGGCAAGATAATGAACCCATTGCAGTGGCCTGTGTGCCATAGACCATACTATCACAGCAAAGCACATCATATCTCACCTCAGGATCAGTGGATGGGCTACTGGAGGAGGCAGGTAGTGAATTTCCTACAAAAAGGGCAAGATGACGTATATCACATACATTCACAGAAATCACATGATGCAGCACAGTACTGAAATATGGGACAGCTATATAACTGCAGTGCTAATGATGATATGGACTTACCAGGTCATCATGGCTGTGGGTCGTTCAGGGACCCTGTATAACAAAGATATGCCATGCCATTTACATATCAAACAAATATGGCAGGTGAGGTCAATACAAGTATGAAAACCTACCTGATATGTCATCTTGTGACTCCACCACCAGTGGTGAGGGTTGAAATATCACTACCACTGTCATATGAAGAGATAGACATACATAAATTATTATTAAGCACATTCCAGGCAACATGTATCATTCCACCTGAGGTATAACACAAACCAAATAAAACAGACAAGTACCAGATGGTGATGATGATAATGATGATGATGATTTGCAGACTGCAGAGCACAGATGTAATTACCAATAGTGAAATGTAGCAACTATATAAACTGTCTTACCGGGTACTTCCTCCCTGATTGGGGAGTGTATCGTTCTTCATAATGCAGATTCTATGGCACTCAAACAACAATAGTCTTTAAAGAAGCAGAGGCATACAACAACTATGAATCACACTAACGGTATATGGAGACATGTGACAGTGCACATGTCAGCCAGAGGTACTTGTGTAGGGAACAAGGGAACATTAATTTCCTAGATCACAGGTGTGCTAAACATTGCTGCATAGTATCAACCATAGAAACAGCCTTACCTGGTCTGTCTCTACATGCAGCTTCCTGTCTCATGTCTTACAATGATGTATCTGTAAGTTAAAATGGCACACAAACAACATGTGACTATAGTCTACAGTCATAACAGGAGGCAGAGGCACACAAGAGCTATGGATCATACCAACAGGTTGTGACACTTACATGACATTTGTTGCTGCTCTTCAGATGATGATGGGTCTATACAAATGAAAAACACAACATCACACATTGCTGAGAGTGTTATGTTTGTACAGTGCTGGTATATGATAATGGACTTTAACACTTATGTTGTGCATCCTTATCAAGTACTTCCACATTCACTGTGTAATTTAGCTGCTGTAACACAAATATAACACAACAATAAGAAGTATAAATTAATGTCCTTCACTGACAATTAGTGTATGCTACAGTGTTTGTGAGCACTAGACATAGCTGTATGTCCTGTAACCCCTGTCTCAATACCTCCCTGGGTATCCAACGATCCTGAATGGTGGTATGATGTGAGGCCAGAAGCACTGTTATCTCATCCAAGGTGGGCCAATTTCTAGCCCACATCCAATGTCATTCCTTGCCTCTCGTAGTGGCAGAGTCTATTGGTTGCACAGGGGATAGAGTCAGAGCAATGCCACTGGCAGGTCTTCCTGATCTCTTGTGACCACCAACAGCATTGATCAAGTGCGTCAGATCCATCCACACTTGATTCCTTCACACAATATTGTCCTTCCACACAAGAAGGTTGCAGCCATGCTGGCAGAGAGCCTCAATTATTATTTCATTTTCTCTGTGTTAGACATTGTCTCAACTATTTCTGTTTGACATTGGAAAGACAGGGTGATATGCACATCTTAGAGTTTATATAGGGGCTCATATACTGATATGACAATATTAAAAGCATATGTCAAAAGAATGGCTTGCCTCTCATTTATATAGTTATGCAAAACAATCAGTGTCACATATATCACTGTTATGTACAAGTAATCTGAATGAACATGAAAAACATGTCTAAATAAGTGATCCATATGGCCTAATACCATCAGCATATCTATTAATCCACTTAACAAGTTTGCACAGGTCATGTATGCAGAGGTGAGATTTAAACATGTCAATAGATATTATGACAATTAAGGGCCAAATACATAGCCAATGTGCCACAACTCCAGTACTGCAACAATGGTTATGCCAGAGTTACATGCACATCTGAACAAAACTACAAATTCTACCTCAAGAATGTAGGCTGCATCTCAGATATTATCACAGTCAGTGATAGATATCATAGCATATGTGAATATCATGATATGGTACACAACTCACACACTGAAATTTACACAGAAACAGGGCAGTAAAACATCAGCATATGAAAACAAGCTGCGATGCAGCCACTGCTACATATCACCATACTTCTCAACCTCTGTGTGGAAGAAATCTGGACAAAGCCTGACTAAATGGGGGGACAAAGGCCTAAAAATAAGGACAGATTTTAAATATTGCTCTTATAAACTTAGAAAGTTCCTAAAGGAACAGGGATTGTATTAACATACATTTTCTGAAGGATTTGAAGTCTGAAACTGAAATGTATGTAATTAATCGATGTTTTAAGTCCTCAGATCATCCCAGTGATTTGCCAGAAAACCACAACTTTTATGAGGAATAGACCGAAAATATGAGGGAAAATCAGGACATCCTGCAAAAATCTGGACAGTTGCGAGGTATGCATATCACCACAAGAAATAATGTAAATCCTAAGCCATCCAAATGTTGACTGTATCCCACTAAATGTACTCACAACTGCTACTATATAATTAAACTTCAGAGAGTATCCAAAAATCATCACTGAACATGCAACTTGTGAAACCCCCATAAGTCATCGGTCTCCATAAACATATGCCAGATGTTACAGGTTATTCTGCAATAACTACCAATTTATTTTAATTCCTTCCATATTTGTAGTTCACCAGGGCTGTTTTTTTTATCCATACAGCTGTAAATGGGGCAATGCTCCTTGTCACTGATGGACATGTACCCATATGTATGTATAGTGTTTAATTCTATCTTATGTAATAGGCAGGTTGTAATACATAAAATTTCAAACCACATTTGTATGAAAACATACTTTAGTTGTTTTATACAGCATAATATGAACATAGGTATGACAGAATAGCAATGTATTCCACCACAGCAAAGCAGGCAGGTGTCAGCTTGTGTTTGGGAAGTAGCTGTAAGTCAGCTATACCCCAGAGTGAGATTAGCTAAGCACACACAGCTTTTAAGTACCATTTGTGCCATACATTATTAATATGTTTCATTAATATTCAATGTTTTGGAATCCCATTAGCAAGGTCCACATAACTTTTCAAATCAGCATGTTAATCAATAGCCTGGTGTAAGTGTACAGTGCTCAGCACAACTGCTCAATAGGTATCAATAAATGGGAACATCTGTAACACGTGCCCGATGCTCTCCAGTAGTCTGCCACCATACTATATGAGCCAAGTTTAATAGTAATATTGATACATATTCCTACCATCCCATTGCTACTTGTAAACTGACTGGAGCATCAATTAGCATTTTTGGTAGGCATTCTTGTAAACGTTTCATAGCCCATACTGAGGATGTCAATTGAGAGGAGATTGTGGCAGTTCCAGGCACTGAACTGGTGAGAGGATGATACCACCCAAATGCTCACTGTCTAAGATGGACATGAGCAGAAAATGTGAGCATGCCCCAGGAACTTTGCAATGATTGACATCTGAAATTTGTTTGGGAAGGAGTACCTCAGATGGACAGGGATTTACCAGACTGGTGTGCAGGTCCACCACCACTATGATGGCTTTACAATGGAGGGATGCAGAGGATCTTCACTGCAGTGTTGTAGATATCCAACACCAACAACCAGATGGGTTTGGTCCTCTGCAACCAAGGCCAGTGACCAGCTACCTACAGTAAGTCATATAATCCACACCTTAACACCTACATTATCATATACATAAGGTATAGGCATCTGTGTTTCAACAGTATTCCATGGGTATCTACTGATAATAATAATTTACATGGAAGAAATTTAGTTCTACTCATTCAAGTTAACATTCAAGTGTCAATGCATTCTGAAGTTATCCACAACCCTACTGGGCAGTTTACACATTCTGTAGAACTGTTGATTATGTCTGCATATTAATACAAACTTCACACAGATAATCATTACTGCTGTTCCATAATATCTGCTTTTAGGACATGTTACAAAGTGTGATATCCCTTAGCTCAACAGTTAAAGCGCTAGGGCAAATTGACTGTTTTTCTCATATGTGTTGGATCAAATTCCAGCATAGTCTATTTTTGTAAAAATATTTGTGGTGATTCATGTAATACTGCACATCACATATGGAAGATCTGTAATTGTTTGATAACTTGTTCAGTACAGATTTTTACACATATAGCATGGACTTGGTGCATTGCTGCCTATAGCACTTAGGCGGTGGATGACTATGAATTTCTCCATTATCCGCAAAGTTTCTAGAAACATCATACAGTATACCTGTGTATGTGTGTATACCTGTGTGTGTGTGTGTGTATACCTGTGTATGTGTGCATACCTGTGTATGTGCATACCTGTGTATGTGTGTATACCTGTGTATGTGTGTATACCTGTGTATGTGTGCATACCTGTGTATGTGTGCATGCTGAGTATTACATTCATTAGTAAGCTCTAAATAATAAAATTCATAGTCTTTTCTAATCTGTGCCTGGTTTCATCAGATGAATGAATATAAGGCCAGTGTAGGTCATCATAGCTGAAATATGTGTGATCTTGTAAACACAATGCAAGTGCAAGAAGTGGGGATGTGTAGTCCTTACTATTTCTTATATCTATAGGGTTAACACTGAATGCGGAGACGTGTGGGACTGAATTGCACAGCTGTACACTAATGCCTTTAATGGCTATTTATTTTTTAAAAGTTCATTCTAATTTTTTTTTTGTTGCAAACTATGACAGTTAAACTCATTGTGCTAACACAAGATAGTTGTATAAGGTGCATAACTGCACATTCCATTGCAATTCCATACACTTTTACAGCATTAAAGAAAGCCTGATATCCTTCGGCTCAAGAGGTTAACCACTAGGCTCATGTAGTTTTTTTTTTCTGTTGTTGTTTTTTTTTGCCCATGTTTGGATTCAAATCTCAGTGCAGCCTATTTTGGAGGATATCTTGGCAGTTATGCATTTCCTGTTGGACAACACATATAAGAGAGTTATACTTGGATGGTAAGTTATGCAATAAAGATTTTGTGCATCTAGCATGGCTGTGGTGCATTGAAGCCTTAGGCTGAGGATGACTACACATCTATCCATTATCCACAAAGTATCTAGAAACATCATACTTCTGTTAATAATAGTGTATGTGTAAATGCTGGGTAGCACATGCATATGTTACCTCTACAGTCTAAATTACGCAGCAGTCCGTTATAACCCATTACTTCTTTTCATTGATTGTCCTCCTACCTAAATTACATGTGGAGATTTAAATCCCACAGTTGAAGAGTATTTCCTTTAATGGCTATTTATGTGTTTCAAGTGCAGACAAATGTTTTCTTACAAAATGTGACAATTGTAAATATCAATTATTATAGTTGTAGGGTATTGCTTTGGACAATGTGATGATGTGCAGTCACAATTGCATAGTTTTGCTGTTCGAATCCCATCACAGACATTACATACATCATTGGCCAGACTGAATATTATTACACAGGTATGCCTGACTTGCATGATAAGTGTTATGAATCACACAACACATTTTGGATCTATAACATACAATGTGATGTTAAATGTGTATACCAATTCATGTAGAAAACATGACAATACTTGTACCTTTCTTTTACTTGTCATGTAACATACACACACAACTTCACATTAGGCTAATATATGTATATACATGTCCTTTCAAAATGGCAAAAACATAGGTCTGTCTATCAATCTGTATTTATAAGCCTATGAACACAGTCTTCTGTATTAAACTGTATTCATGCATATGTACAGACAGGAAGATACCAATGTTGAGGTATCATACACTATATACATGTGTTCACAATCTTATTGATTATGACATAAAACCACAATAAGTTCAGCATACAATAAATATGTACATGTACAAGTCATTGTCTACATGGGTGTGTGCTGGTCAGTTTTCATATCCAGAATGGGAGGCCAACTTAGACTTTTTGTTTAAATGTGTTAGTCTAGCACCAGCAGTTTCATTGTTTTTCTTTTTCAGACTTTTGTGTGTGTGTGTGTGTGTGTGTGTGTGTGTGTGTGTGTGTGTGTGTGTGTGTGTGTGTGTGTGTGTGTGTGTGTTGGAAGTGAGGGAGAAAGAATTGAGAGAAGGTGAAGGTGCTGTGTGGTGTGTGTGTGTGTGTGTGTGTGTGTGTGTGTGTGTGTGTGTGTGTGTGTGTGTGTGTGTGGTGAATCTGCACAGCTGTGTGTGAATGTGTGTTTGAAAGTGTGTGTGGGTTAGGTATGTCTGTATCCTTACACAATGTCATCTTACATTGGTATACCTGTTACCTTGTGTGTAATGCTTCCCTGCATATTCATAGATACAAGCTGTTTGACTTCCATCAATTTATCCAGTCCCAGCCCAGATTGTTTAGCTAAGCATGTAGGATTTTCATTGAAAGTATGAACATAGGTGACAGCTGTAGGCTTGAATCTAGCTAACTTCCTCCTGTTTGTTTAGAGTAATCTTCATGTGTGCATAGTAGGGAGAGTAACACCTCAATAACTGAATATGCAAATTATTATAATATATTGTATGCCAATACTAGCTAAGATGTAAAAATCACTATTTTTTCACTGTTCTGTTGTTATACATAGCAGTCATCATGTCCTGAACTTAAGCAATCCTTTGGTTGTTGTAATACATCATCTTTTCCTGTTTGCAGTTGATAAAGACTGCACCCAAAATTGTGCATTGTGCATAGAGAGCATGCACAGGTTTGAGGAGCAGCAGAGCGAGAGAGCTATGTTGTATCACTTTCTACCTATATTTCTCTGGTAATACTATTAATATTTAAATCTTCAGGTTTAGATCTGTAGTCTTATGACATTCACTCATGCTAATGTATATGTCATACTTCCCTTAATGCATCTGCAAAGTAAGTGTAATACTTAGTGATTTATTGTGAATAATATTAATGCGTACATAATCATAAGTAAAATGTCTTAGGAATTACGAGCAGGAGTTTTTTTTTTTTTCGTTTTTTCTTTATTTAAATTGAGGTTACATAACATTTGTTGACACAACCTAAATGAAAGACATCTGTGCTCAGTTGGCATACTGAGTTTGACTTGAATGTTTTATATATAAGTTTGTACTGTTACTGATGTTTGAACAGCAGACAGTAGCAGACGTATGTATAGCAGTGGTTCTTAGTGAACTATATGATGTACATAGCTTGTCTATTCTATTATTCAATCGGTACCAGCTATCTCAACATTCTTAATGCTGTTGGCAGTTCCTGTTTTCTTACAATGCTGTTTTAAAACAAATCAGTCATAGTTTTATCATATACCTGAGGTGTTGCATATTATATTCATGATCATCATTACATTTTTAACAGTGCATATACATGTGTAAGCATAATACAAATGTAGGCAGTGACAGTGATACATTTGTTGAGGGACAGTTGTGTATGTGTGTCATATACATAATCTCTTATTACTACATGCTGTCACTATGTTTGAGTTTGTGTGGAGTTGTACAAAAACTTTCAAATTCCATTCCAATTGCATGATGTTGTGATGTCACCCATTAACCATGTAGTATTGCTCATGATATTTGCATATACATTTTAAGTGTATTATTGCTTGTTAATATTACAATGTATTTTAAACACACATATTTTAATCATGAGATGTAAATATGACACATTATTTGCACATAATGATAAACTGTAGTAGAAATTTAAACATCATATTGACACCTCACCATAAATGTGTGAGGCACACATTCAGTAACAAATAGAGGATAATATGGATTAATGCAAGGTCTATGGGGCAACATGGTTACATTAGTGGTCTTGTTGTAAAAGATCTAGAATGTTTGGAATGGAGCCCCATGCCAGAGTAGCATAGCATCCTTGATTTTAGACTTACTGATATATATGTCTGTATGCTGTGCACATGTATGTTTTACATGCATACTGAAGGCTGATAAGTCAGTAAATGTACAAGTAATAACAAAAGAATGTCTGATAACCTGAGTACTGCATGCCATGTAGTACATAATGACAATGCATTATAGGCATACTGTCCATACATGGCCTTCTATTCATATCATCAATATATAAATATTATGACATGTACAGTCTTACATAATCATGACAGTACACTTGTCATTATTATATCTTTGAGTCTTTTGTTATACAATGTATAAATAAATATTGTGGGCCAGATCTGCTGACCACCTTGGTGTCACACGATATGTACTGTACTGTACTTTAATGTAACTTGGGCAAACATTCCACATGTCCTGTCTCATATGTTTTGATGTTAATTACAAATCATAGACTCTGTTCACAATTATGTCGGTGCACGTCTGATTTTGTTTTATTACAGAAATATCTGGCATATGAATGTGATGTATGTTACATGCCATTTTGAACATTAGTATGGATAGGATTTATGCCTGACATCACATTAGAGTTGGAGTTGGATAAGGTCAGACAGCAGTGTAGCATCACATACATAATAGTCACAACATGTAGATTCTATAAGTTTGTATGATGTTTATTTATTCATCAGTTTTAGGTTAATACCTATTGTGTATGTATAATGTTTTTTTTCCTGTTTTGAACTTTGACAGAGCATGGGACACATGCTGCCTCACCAATCGAACAATGACAATGGTGCCATGCCAGACCACTGTCAGCTGAGTTGGATTCTGATGACCAGGATGATGAATATGAATGGGACAATGATGATGATGATGACAGACTGGGACCTGCAGCTCAGCATAGTTGTCCATCGCCACACCAGGCAGATGATTTTCAGGACTAGATCCAGGATGTAGAGACAGATGACTTCCAGACACAGATGAGGGACCAAATGGATAATTTCTTTCAGGACATGACACAGGCCATGTGTGTCTCCTTCTGGGAGATCATTAGAGAGATCTTTTATGATGGTCAACCACATCAGCTTTGTCCCTCAGGACCATAAGTATTATCTTTGTGATCCACTTTGATAATGCTGCCACCATGGTGTTTTCAATATTCCATTTTGTACAGCACAGGCACAATTGCACAGACATCCCATATTGCTGTCATGCTTTTCTGGCATATGTCATAATGTATGCTGCACGTATCATGTCATATGTAGCTCTATCTTGCTGTTACAGTATGACACACACATTGCCAAATGACACATGAGTTAACCATTATTATTTACATGATCATGGTGTCATTCCTGCATAAATTGCTCCATATGGGCTGGCGTGATACTCCTTCAATACGTGTGTGTGTGTGTGTGTGTGTGTGTGTGTGTGTGTGTGTGTGTGTGTGTGTGTGTGTGTGTGTAATCCTATGCATGTAGTGCAGCATAATCTTATGTGAATAGACTCTAGCCCTGTATGTCAAACATATGACTGTTGCAGTCAGCATAATGCGAATGGAACATGATTGCTCTGCTTCTGTTGTTCCTGTATATACTCAGGAGGGATGACAGCAACTCATATACTGCATTATTCCCATTCTTGTCACATAACACCCTGAAGTCAGTTAATGTGTTTATTTGTACCTTATGCATGTGTATGCTTTGCACTTATTTGTGTATTGGTTGTTGCTGTCTTATGTCTGTACAACAACATGACATTTCCTTGATTTTGTAAATTATGTAACATTCTTGGAACATGGTATCCCACTGGCACAATATCCTCTTGTCTGGCATGTACTGGTACATATTGTGGTGTATTGTTTTAGAGTACTGTGACTAGTACAAATGAACACAAATCCCTGACATACTGAATTGACCTTCGGTGGTCGCTTAGTGACTATACAAAGGTGATGCTTTGTTTGGCATCATTCATGACTTCCTTGTTTGTCTGTATCTTGCATATGTTAATAGACTGTCTTTTTGATAATGGCTTATATTAAGACATTTATACATGGATTTTCATACATGTCTATGTGCATACATTTGTAGTATATATGCACTGATTTACATTGATGTACAGGTGTATGGTCATAATATGATCAACACACAACTGCACTTGTAATATCTGACTGTTTGCATGCACTTATTAAATTTTTCTGTGCTGTACTTATGCACACAGGACTGTCCTTTGATCAGTCCTACACATGTACTGTGATATGTATATCCATAATGGTGATAGAGCCACCTGTTTCAATATGATACTTGAACCTACTTCTGTTGTGTACATATACTATTTGCAGTTTAACTGTTGTACTCTGTTGTTTGTTTCATTTGTACACAGACATGTTTATAGCCATGCTAAATGCACTAAGCTCATGTGTTAGATGTTGGCCATTTGTGTCAATGTACCTTGTGAGGACATATGCATGTGGACTGTATCTCCTTAGTAAGGGTTGCCCTGCTTTATTCTGTGCCTATTTTCTCTTGCTGGCATTTCCTCACTGATGTGAGCTTGTGTTGCTGTCCCCCTTCTTCCTTTTAGCTTTGGCCTACATGTTTCACATATACATGGCATATGTTATCTGTATACAGGTTTAACTTCTGCACAGTATAATTGTTGTAATCTAGGTATACTGTTACAATATTACCTTGTGCCACCATGTGAGTATCATACACATGCAAGGCATATGCAAACAAGGTGGTGGCGATTGAGTAGATTCTATCAGTGTGTATGCTGTACTTGTGTGTTGTGCATTGCCCAGGGATTTATATGCTTCCTGTCTATGCACATGCTTGCATTCCTTAACCTTCATTCATCATATATGTAATACCATTTACTTTATATTCCATGTCATTGGTGTGGGTATGTGTGATGAATATTCTTTCTGTCTGGATTATGTTATACCATTGCATGTCACAAATGTACATTGAAAACCAGACAACTTATCTGTTTTGCCACTGACATGGCACATGTCTTTAACATATAGATCTCATTTTTTCTGTGTTTGCGGTGTGTATATTTTTTTGTTTATTACACATCTGTATTAATGTTTTGTTGTAGTACTGTTGTTTGGCACTGTGCTTGGTTGTTTGCCTTTCGCATTCTGAGTTGGAGGTTCTAATCTGCCCTCTACTTGTCAACTACTGCATTTTCTCATCCTGCTGTTGCTTGACTTTCACTGCTGACAGCTTTACATAACTGTATTTTATGTCCATTGTGTACTGCAATGATGGCACTCCCCATTTAGTGTTCTTCAACACACACCTACCATTGGTTATATTAATTCTGGTAAGAATGTCCCACAGTTTGCAACATCTCAGCAGTGATTTGTGCATTGGTACATATATATTTTGCATTGTACCATGACTGATATGCAATCCTACCATGTTTCTCAATTTTCCTTCACCTGTATTGTATATACTATATGTGTGCTGTCTATGCACCTTGCCTCTCCTTTATGTGCATTTCCAACCTTTGTCTGTCATGTCTTGTGATATTTGCTATATGTTTATACTTGCTTTTTTGCCCAGTTCTTTCTGTGTCTTTTCCATTCCTTCTGTTCTCCGAAAAACAAAAAATGAGGCCTATTCCCATAAAAACAAAATTTGCCAATGCTCCTCTGCCTTTCCCTCTGATCTTCCTATTCCATCATACCTCTATGTGCCCTTCTTCTTCTTCATCACCCCACATGCACTTTTCAATCACCCTATTTCCTTGGTTTATGCCTTACCTGTGTCCCACACACAATTCCTGCACCCATTATTAGCTATTGTTAGCCATAGCAAAGTGGTCATGATTGGCCTTCCCCTAATTAGTTTTTTATTAGACATTTTGCAGATTACATTGGATTCCACAAAATGTGATGGCTGCATTTATATATGTCCATCTACATATTTTAATGATATCTGTGTTTGCCAATATTTGTCACTTTTCAGACATAATGGCTGATGCACATTTGTCTTCCTTTAGTACTCTCCATGTTTTAATGAAAAGTTCCATTGGACTTGTATACATTCCGTAGATGTGCATTGGCAATGCACTTACATATATTACTTTCTGAGCAAGTCTTCCTAGAATACATATTTAACATTACTGATTGTGGTTCCACTGGTGTCACTGGTTATATCTCCTCTCCACAGACTGGGGAACATTTGCATATTACTTGGTTAGCTGCAATCTGCCGTATTCCATAAACTTTATGGAGTCTGACCCCTTATTTTCATTTTCTGCCCCGCTCAATGCCTTGTTTAATGTGTGACTGTAACAGCTATATGTGTTGTGCATGATCAGCTCAAATTGATTATGACTGTTTAGGTGATAAATCAGACATTATAATATTAGATGGTGATCGGAAAATGTTGCCAATGCTTTTAATATGCTGGGAATAGCCCCAGCACCTTAGACCAAAGGTTCCTGGAATTTATAAACTCAAATGCTATGGAACAACTAGTCACCAGTCCCACAAGAGGGGAAAACATACTAGACCTGATTATTACCAACATGGGGACTCTATGCTCCATACCAAAAGTATATCCCTCATTGGTAAGATCAGACCATACATTAATTTCACTGGATATCCACATCCTGACCCCACCACCAGCCCAGAAAACCACAGTGAAAAACTTCTCAAAAGCGAACTTCACACTTCTCAAAACTGAAGTGGAATCCTTCACGGTCCCAGGGCCAGTGGAAACTATGGCCCAAACTGCAGAATCCTATATAAACGCATTCTATGGACATCTCTAGGAATGCATGGATCATGCTATCCCAAACAAAATCAAGACCCAATCATCCAAAGGCAGGCATCCAGTCTGGTGGACCCCAGCCATAAATAAACTGTACAACAGAAAGAGAAAGCTGATAGAGCAAAATCCCTAAAAGGGAAGGCATCTCTGATCAGTACTAGCAAAAAATTACGATCCCTCATAAAATCCTCCAAGGTCAGCTTCGAGAGAAAAATTGCACAGGACACTAAAGACAATCATAAGGCTTTTTTCAGTTATGTTAGGAACCTGGGATGCAACTCCCAGACTTGTTCTGAGTTGATTCTAAACAACAAAAAATACACTGAACCCACAGACATCGCCAATATCCTGGCAGACAGGTTCAGTGCAAACGTCTCCACCCCCTCCCCCCAAAAGAGCAAGTATCTATCCCAACAGAGTGCAGCCTCCCAAACATCTCTGATGCTCAGGTGAAGGCCGCCCTCTCCAAAGCAAAAAACACTGCTTCCATGGGACCAGATGGCATCCCGGGTTGCGTCCTACATGAACTCCAAGAAGAACTAATACCTCAAGTAAAACTGCTGTACAGTCTCAGCCTCACTACAGGATATGTGCCCAAAGAATGGCGTACAGCAACAGTGGTCCCACTCCACAAAGGTGGCGCCCCTGGGACCCTGGAAGCTATCACCCCATAAGCCTGACTAGCCTAGTCTGCAAGGCTATGGAGAGGATCATCATGGAACTCATAAACAAAGACATTGGGGACCTACAGACACTAGCTCCTACCCAATCTGGCTTCGTCAAGGGCAGATCCTGCCTTTTGAACCTGGTCGACTTCTTCGAAACAGTCACCAAGGCCATAGATGAAGGGAAGGTAGTCCACACAGCCTATCTGGACCTTGCAAAGGCATTTGACACAATACCCCACTCGGGCATCATAGATAAGCTATCCAGCCTAAATATAAACCCCTATGTCACAAGATGGGTCGCAAACTGGCTCAAAGACAGAACCCACAGAGTCAGAGTTGCTGAAGCCATGTCAGACTCCAAACCGGTCACAAGTGGTGTCCCACAAGGTTCTGTCCTGGGACCTCTCTTGTTCGGTATTTACTTTTCTGAGGTACAGGCCAATGTGGGAGGACTATGGCTCACCAAGTTTGCAGATGACTGCAAACTGGGCGCCATAATCAACTCTCCAGCTGACACAAACATCCTTCAAAAAGGTCTCGCAGAGACGGATAACTGGTGCCAGAGCCATGGTCTAAAGCTAAATGCCAAAAAGTGTATAGTCATACCCTTTGGCAAAAACAATGTGCCCACAAATTACCACATAGGTGGTAACCCATTAAGTACAGAGAAAGTAATTAGGGATTTGGGGACCCAAGTTGATAACAATCTCTCCTTTGACAACCACATTGCCAAAGTGGTTAGAAAGACCTTCTACATAGCCCCCCTCATCATGAAAGGATTCACATCTAGATCAAGAGAGGTAATCGTGCCCCTTTATCCATCCCTCATCAGGCCCATCATAGAATACAATGCCCCCTTTGGGATGTACTTTACCCGACACCTGCAGCAATTAGAAAGACCCCAAAAGTACCTCACCAGGAGGATCAAGGGACTCAAACAGATGCCATATGCGGCTTGGTTAAAAAAACTCCAGCTCTACTCAGTTGCATACTGCCTACTTCGAGGCGATCTATTCCTGACATATAAAGCTATGTCCAACCCAGAATTAATGGACATGCTCCACCTCAGTAAATCTAAATCCCTTAGAGCCACGCGCTCGAGGGACTTGAACCTCAGCACAGAAATAAATAGAACATGCTGGAGGGACAGATTCATAACCCAGAGGCTCCCTTCGTTCTGGAATAGAATTCCAATTCATGTTAGGCAGAGCACCTCACTGACTCTCTTCAAGAAGAATCTTGATGAGTGGATGGGGTATCGTAGGTTTGTCCTGGGGATTACTTCCGTGTCACTATTAGACAGAGGCACAGTAAACTAAACTTTAAAAAGGGCACAGTATACTCAAATCAAGGGGTGGCGTAAGCCAAATACAATCGGGCTAGGCTTATAAATGCCCCAGGGCAGATAGCCTAGTATGAACCTATGAACCTATGAACCTATGAATTTCCAGAAAACTATTCTCTGTTGTGGATGCTCATCGGTTAATGAGATGGCAGTATACAGAAATACATTTTAGTTGTCATCCTTAGGAAAGAAAAAAAACTTGTGACCTTATGCCACAACCTTGGCCAACTCCTCTTTGATTTATAAATGTTTATTACTTCTCTTCCAAAACAATTTCCTATGCCAGTGTGAAAATATTAAAGAAATAGTAAAATACAACTTTAAGCAAAAAAAAGTAGTAACTCACCAAACATGCTGCTTATAAAACCTATGTTGCATATTTTTGTTATTAAGTAATAAGTATATTAACTGAAACTAGCATGCCAAATAAACATGCACAAATAAAATATATTAAAGTGATGTGGATGGCATAAAGTTAAAATATTGGGATAAATAGCATTCATAAAGCTTTTCTAATAATACAGACTTTGTTTCCTAAATCTGCTCTTTGCTCATTCTCACAGTGTTATTATGGAATCAAGAAAATTAATGTGTGTGTGTGTGTGTGTGTGTGTGTGTGTGTGTGTGTGTGTGTGTGTGTGTGTGTGTGTGTGTGTGAGTATAAATATGCATATGTGTGTGTATAGATAGATAGTGGATGATAATCTTGCATTCAACCTGCATATACAAAACTGCATAAGAAAAACTCATCAAAAAACTATGCGTGCTTTACAGAGCCAAAACTTTCTCACTAATGCAATAAAACTACAATTGCTATAAACTACTACTTATCTCCTCACCACACTACTTTATGGCACTCCCATCCCTACTAATCTCCAGGGTTCAGAAAAATTAAAATGTTAACAATGCTATAACAAAGTTGCTAAATTTGCAACATATACCCCTTTCAGAACCCACCACTATATAGCACTGAAAAGCCTATATGGGTTAGAGCTGCCACACCAACTAACATACACAACTTCTTACCACCTATAAAATTATCCAGCATCCATCTGCCTGTTGAACACAAAAAAACATTTACACAACTATGTTCCCAGTCCGTCATTGTGATCCAGTGATCAAAATCTCCTGTCTACAAACTTAGCAAATCTGCTGGGAATTGTCTGTACTTCGTACAAGGCTGCTGAAGCCTAGAACTCTTTACCTGTATCCATCAGTTCTATACCCTCCCTCCCATCTTTCAAAACCACTGTGAAAAACTTCCTAGCTAAAATCTGGTTCTGTCCTTGCTCAAATCCATGATAAACTATATACCTAAATGTGAACAAGTACCTTTTCATTCCTTATACTTCCTGACTCTCCTTTCTTCACTTACTTCCTTACTGCTATCTAATTCTCTTCCCTGACTTTCTCTCTAAATATACCATAAGCCTGTTTTTCCCTCAGTTCGTATTGCAATTCCTCTTTTGTATTAGACTAATTTACCTTTAATTTCTCTACAGACTGTCTACAATTTCTGTAAATATTAAATGATTGTCATATACCTTGTATCAATTCTTAACCAATGTTTTATATTATGTCTAACATGTTATAATCATTTAAACTGCAAATACTTTTGTTTTATTTTTGAAGATTGTAAAATTATTGTTCTTAAAATGTTTTTAGAGTTTTTCTGCCTGGGCCTGTGCTGAAAATGGGTTTCTAACCAGTCAGACTTTTCAGGTAATCAAATGCCTCAAAAAAAAAAAAATATATATATATGTATATATGTATGTATATATATATATATATATATATATATTTTATTTATTATTTTATTTATTTTACATTTGTTGACCGGGCTAGTCCAGCTGGATCAATGTCCATTTTCAGTGGAGGCCCGGGGAGAAAAGCTCCATTGGTTAAAACAAGATTAGAGAATACAAATACACATAAAACAAAAGCAGTAAGCATAAAGGATAAGAAGATTTTAGTATAGGTAATATACATCTATGAGTAAAAAATATCCATAACAAGAAAATATTCAAGTAAATGGTTAACAACTTTCAATACAAACTTTGATAGTATCTAGTCATACAGTGTATCAATACATTGTTTGAAAAAATGGTAGACAATATAAATTTTTTTTTTTTTTTTTATATATATATATATATTAGGTTTACTATCAAAATAGAGAATGAACGTTTGGCGACAATGGGAATGTCAAAAGTCATTTTGCAACATCCCGTATTGTGGACCTTCAAGACTGTGAACATTCCTTATAGTGAATGCATTGTGCATTCGCACATATGTCGTTCACCTTACTACTAGAGATTGCAGTACAGTGCAGATCGGGAAATATGCCCTTTTCCCCAAAGGTATTGTGATGTTGGAATAAGAATATATAATCTGTGGGATGTTACGTCACATGATGTGCAGTATTGAACTGCATTCTATGGATGTCGACAAAGGTCGAATTCACAACCGGAAGTACCTTTGCGACATTCTGATCTCTTCAACATGCCAAAATTGCATATGTCAGTCGGTCTTTTGATCAGAATTTATTTTGACACTCACTTATTTGATAGTAAAGATATATATATATATATATATATGGGTCTACTTCATATGGTAGAAAGTTCAATCATAGCCTCACCTCAGGCTTTGTGCCCATTGAATGGTGCACTGCAACGGTTATCCCACTCCACAAAGGGGGAGCCACAACAGACCTGGGAACTACCACCCCATTAGCCTGACAAGCCTGGTCTGCAAGGCCATGGAACGTATCATCATGGAATAAGACATTGGTAATCTCCAAATTCTGGACCCCACACAGTTCGGGTTTGTAAAAGGCAGATCATGTCTCCTAAACCTGATAGACTTCTTTGAAACAGTCACCAAAGCTATAGATGAGGTAAGGTGGTTCACACAGCCTATCTAGATCTTGCCAAAGCTTTCAACACCATCCCTCATTCTGGAATTATAGATAAACTCACTAAACTAGGTATAAATCCCTATGTCACAAGATGGGTTGCCAACTGGCTTACTGACAGAACCCTCACTGTGAAAGTAGCAGATTTCAAATCCGACTTCAGACCATTGACAAGTGGAATACCACAGGGTTCAGTCTTGGGTCCTCTCCTGTTTGGTATCTACTTCTCTGAAGTATAGATTCACACAGGAGGTCTTTGGCTAACTAAGTTCGCAGATGGCTGCAAACTAAGGAGCCATAATCGAAACTCCTAACGATGTGGACATCCTACAAAAGGGCCTCACTGAGACAAATGCCTAGTGTCAAAGCCATGGCCTCAAGCTCAATGCCAAAAAGTGCATTGTCATCCCCTTTGGTTAAAAGTCTGTACCCATGACATAGGCGGTAGTCTACTTAACACTGAAAGTGTGATA
>NC_056731.1:512206370-512276370 GCF_019279795.1 Protopterus annectens
CTCCTAAACCCCCATGTGGGAGATGTCACCTCCAAGTCCCCACTGATTTTTGCATACTAACTGCAACAGACAGGAGAATGGAGAAAATTTCAGTGCAGTGTACAGTGGTCTTACACAACTGGTAGGAAAATGAATGTATTTTGTTATTGAAAAGTAGAATCTGTTATTTTGTTCAACTTTTCATTTTTGCCTTTAAGAAGCAAAGTAAGTTAGATTTGGTTTATATTCTTCTGAACAATTTCTCATTTTATTGTCTCATAGAAGTAGAGTATTGACAAACCAGCTTTAATTCAAATTGGAAATGCAGATGAAAAAAATTAATAACTAGGAAAACTTTCTTCAGAAGCATATGTAGTCTAAAAATGATGTATCATACCATTTATCAAAATGAACTTTCTGGTAAAGACTCAAAAATTCCTTCATACAAGGAAAAATCTGACAAATGGGAACCCATTTTGCCCAGTATAGTAAAGTAGCTCCAACAGTTTAATTGCAGCCCAAAGGTCTGTTAATCCAGTATCCAAAAACCTACAAGAAACTAATCATAAAAAATGGTTAAATTACAAATCTGTTGAGTCTTGCTTGAAAACTTGAAACACAGTTGATAATTTTAGCAATATTTAATGAATGACATTGTTTATTTCTATTGAAAATAATATTAAAGCAATATGTATGATGTTCAACTAAGTGGCCATAGAAACAGATTGGGAAAAAGCAAGCAACACAAGTGAAAGACGTACATCAGAACTAAAGTATACATGAAAGCCAATATAACTTAGAAGCATGATGTAAGATCCAATGTAGTACATGAAGTTACAGATTGGTCAGTGATGAATTGTCAAAGGGAAGCAACTAACAGCATTCTTTCTGATGACGGGAACAAAAATAGTGAAGTGAAGACAGAATTCAGTGTGTTGCCTTTTCCCCTCTAAAATGCAGTCGTAAGGGACACTGCAGACAAAACAAAAGGAAATGAATGTCTGATCACATGCAGAAAAAACACAGTCTGTATAGTAAGAATCAGAGAGAGAGAGAGAGAGAGAGAGAGAGATAAAGGGAGTGAAAGTAGAATGAGATGCCAAGATATTAAAGGACATAATGATACATTTTAGTCGCTGCTCTTTTCAAAATGGTGATTCAGAAATGTGGGAGAGGTATACCAGATATAATATGTGTCTGTGGATGGGGAGAAAGAGGCGAGTATTGTCAATTAGTAAGAAAGAAGCAGCATTAGGCAAATAACATACTGTAAGTACAGCAAGGCAGTTTTAGACTCAGCTCTTTACCTAGGCTATTTTAATTTACACCTACAATTAGCAAGGGCACAGGTGATAAAGAAGCACACATTAAGACAGTTAAAACAGTTAATATACTGCCATAAGTGTAATAACAAAAAGCTAAGAAATTCCACCCTGGATTCTCTAAGTAATAGAAAAGAGATTGCTTTCACAGTAAGGAAATCATGGATACCATAAATAAC
Source organism: Protopterus annectens (assembly GCF_019279795.1). Lineage (NCBI taxonomy): Eukaryota > Metazoa > Chordata > Ceratodontiformes > Protopteridae > Protopterus > Protopterus annectens. The sequence goes on from NC_056731.1 coordinate 512,207,851, forward strand.
ATAGGAAAAAGAGAGAGATGTTTTGCAAAAAATGATTTTGTCACATTTACCACTAATCATTAAATCAAAAGAAATGAAACCAGGACAGAAAAATGTCAATGGTTCAGCAGATTTGCCAGTGGAAATAACATGCATAACAGGAAGGGAGGGGGTAATAAATGAGGAGGTGTGAAGAAGGACGTACACATACAGGGTGCAAGGAGTTTGCAATGAATCAAGCTAGTGTTTATAAAACAGGTTAGATAGAAGTCACATCCCTTCCCGCAGATGGACACAGACCTCCCAACCATTCCGAATTACTCATTTTTTACCGAGTTTTGGGGTCCAAATGAAGGGGTGCCATGATTCCCAAGTGGCACCCCTTCATTTCCGATTTTTCTTTGCATTTTTGAAATTTTCGTGCTGTCGGAGTTGATGTCATCACGTGCGCAATGACGTCAGCTCCGCCAGGCTACCAGCCAGTCGGAATTGAGCTCAAGGAGCTCACATCATCATTTCCAGCTGGCTGAAATGGTAGGAATTCGAGCAGTTAGAGCTGGGATTAATGGCGGCAAGGAAGCTGAGTAGTTAGAGCCGGGATTAATGGCAGCAACAGTTTGCCAAGCCAGGCCGGGATTAACAGGCCGAAGAACAGAAGAGCAGTTTGCCGGCCGGGATTAATGGCAGCAAGCTGGCGGGCTGAAGAGCTTGGATTCAGGCAGGTAAGGAACAGGGGATATGTATGTGTGTGTGTGTGCCTTGTAAGCCAGCATGATTTCTGTACAGGGATAACGACTCGACTGCCTTGTAAGCCATGATGGATTTAATGCTTTTGCAGGTAAGGTACTGGAATCAAAGTCAAAATAATGAACGCGGCTGATAAGGTACACTAATATGGTAAAGGGGACGTACTTTAAAAAGCGGTGAACAAGCACTTCTCTGAAAGAGCAGTCTACACTTCAGAGGAGGTGGTGAGAAGCAAAATAGTTGAGGGATTTAAGGATAGACTTAAAGTTTGTGTGTGTGTGTGTGTGTGTGTGTGTGTGTGTGTGTGTGTGTGTGTGTGTGTGTGTGTGTGTGTGTGTGTGCGCGTGTGTGTAGGTCTACAGCTTGTATTTACCAACATATGCTTAACGCTTATTGTTACCATCCCCGGTAGTCAGCGGTTACACCTAGCTCTCTCCCAGCTGCTTTGTCCCCAGTTTACAGTTTCATCAAAACTTCTTGTGAAACATCCGAGGGGTTAGTAACCTTGTAGCATTCTGCCACTATACCTTATGTAACCGCCGTGTTGGGATAACTTGTTGACGTTTGATTAGTTTACTGCTCTCTAGGACTGCATTGTCTCACTAGCACTGCCTGTACAATTCCTAATATATACAAGTTTTTTTAACCATGTTTTTAATGGTATCCGTGTTTGATTTTTTTGTACTTGTTTGCACTGTTTTAAATACTGTGTGCCCATCTTTGGTCTAGCTGGATTTTCTGCTCTTTAGCCCTTATTCCTTCCTCTCATCTTACTAACAGTCCTCCATGGCCTTCCTCCTCTAAATCTGCAACTCTCCTTCCTTATCCCCACTTGCTTCACTACCTGCCTTTGCTGTAGCCTTTATAACCCATAGCACTACCTAATCTCCACATACCTGTTGTTTCCAACCTCCTTTTCTCCACTCATCCCTTTCTGCCTTTCTTCAGCAACTATAACCTGCTCCTCCTGCATACTCTATCTTTCTCCTTTCCACATTTTTTTTTCTTTTAGTTTCAAAACCTGGCAAAACTAACTGTAATTGAAGTGCTCTAGCATTCTATTCAAGCACCTTAACATCTGATATCACCTGGCCAAAACAGCCTTCCCACCATCAGTTAACTTCTCCAACCTGTATGTTCACCCTAAGTTACTCTGTACCAATTATTAACAGCTAAGCAAGTGTCCTGATCATCACGGACCTCTGCCAACTGCACTACTTTCCCTCTACTCCTTGCTCCATCCTCCATACTCTATCTTTCTCCCCCACTTCCAAGTTCTCCTTGATATTCCACTCCAACCTTAGGCCACCTATATCTCTAATTGCTTTAATTCACAGGCTTCCTGTATCTATTTCTCCTGTCTGTTCACTTGCTCCATCAATCCCCCCCCCCCCGCCAACCTCCAGAATTTTCTCCTCTGGTCTTGCTATCATACTTATTAACAGTCACCATTTTGGTGTGACTGGGATGACATTGCAGACTGTGAAGGTATACTTATGCAAGCAGTCAGTGTGTGAAGGTATATTTATGCAAGCAGTGTCCATGCCTCATATTTTTGTTGTGGTTTTTTGTATTTTTGTGGTAAATCACTGAAGGATTGAAGTCATTGAATAATGACAGGCATTTGAATTTCAGACTTCAAATACTGAGCTTATAATCTTAGAAAATTGCTAGAATAAAAGTTTTTGTGATACCATTTATTTTATATATATATATATATATATATATATATATATATATATATATATATATATGTGTATGTGTGTATATATATATATATATATATATATATATATATATATGTGTGTGTGTGTGTGTGTGTGTGTGTGTGTGTGTGTGTGTGTGTGTTTGTGTGTGTGTATATATATATATATATAGATATATATATATATATATATATATATATATATATATATATATATAGATAGATATATATATATATATATACATATATATATATATATAGATATATATATATATATATATATATATATATATATATAGTTTGTGTGTGTCGAAGTAGACATATGATGGAAATGTTCTGAACTGGGCAGTTGTCGTCATTGTTTATGCATTTTGTTTCATTCAATGAATGTGGGTTTCAAGCCAAGGGCAGAAACATTTTAATGCAGCCAAGTCTATTTTCATTGTGAGACAGTATTGCTTTGTTTAGCAGATGTCTTAGTGTTTGTGCAGTGTGCTATAAAATGTAAAAATAAAATCCAAATCATTGTAGAAATAAAGCAGTATGCACATTAGTGTTTGTGGTAAATGGGGCAACATAGCCAATGGGGCAAAATAGCCTAAGCCAGGTAATGGGACATTGGAATGGCTGCAGGGGGACTCTGTGGTGGCATATTTTGGTTGTTTGTTTTTCAGTTTGCGTTTGGAAGTTGGTATCCCACAATGCCATTTGAGTGGACGGGGTTACATAATTATGTATGCAAATTTTATGTTAATCAGTGTACAGATTTGTACCTATTTTTCATGGGCCTTGTCCAGATTTTTGATGTTTCCAGGTTGAGAGGTATGGGCAGCAGGAATAGCAGAAAAGAAGTTTAGGAATGGACATGAGGAACAGAGGAGAAATGAACAATAAGGAAAATAATGTGGATCAATGATTAGAAGCATCTGGAAGTTTTGTGAAGACCTGGAAAGGACCAATGGCGAGCAGCACATAAGCTAGTAACAAACAACTTGGAACATGAGTACATAGTTCAAATAAATTATCTGTAATTAATTATTTCTTAGAGTAATTCAAAACCTATTGTTTATTGTTTACTGATCTTTCAAGTACCTGCAGACTGCCCCTCTTCCAGTGGTGTGAAACCTATCCCTGCAAACCAGAAGCTGTAAATGACACTTCAAAGAACTAGTAACAAGCATGCAAACAACTTCTGCTATTCAATGTCTGCAATTGGAAGATGCAAGTGATTTTTTTTTTCTGAATGATTGAAAAGTATGCTGTATTTGCTCAACAGCATGTTGCTTTTAAATACAGCACACTACAAAATGCATACAATCTTCTCTTCTTGAACTTATGTTGTTATGAGATTTTAATTGAGGTACATTTGTCTTCATGCATTACATTTTCCCACCTCTGTTGTATTGTTGCCCCTTGGTGGATTACATTATGGCATGCTAACAATTTATCAAAACCATAACCCTTGACCATGACAAATTAATAATCTTTATGCTGAGCATAATACTGCAGTTACAGAAAAGACAAGTTAAATGCTCTCAAAAAAATGTCAAGGCAGTGGAAAAAATGTTCTACCACACTGCACAACATTTTTTAGCACTTGCAACAGGTCCTGTTCTTTTTCAAATTTAGTATTGTTAGGAGAGATACTAATTCAACTGCGGTGGTGGTGCTGCAGTAGCTTTGTCGCCTCACAGTTAGACGTTGCCTGTTCGATTCTCAGAGCGTCTTCTGTGTATCAATATGCGTGAATGGGCATCCCTTCGTTGAAGGTTGTGCGTTAGGCCCGGCAAGCCTTGTAAAAATCTACTGCCAATCATTAGTGGACCAGAGTTCTGCTGTGGCGACCCCTAACCGGGAAAAGCCGAAAGACACAAACAAACAGGAGAGATACTAATTCCCTATATAACATGTCTCTATATAACATGTCATGTGTGTATAAAATAATAGTGATGTGGTGGAGGTCATCAGGCAATTTGTTAATAAACAAAGAGAAGAGTACAGAGGACAGCACTGACCCTTGAGGGGTTGCTCAGATAAGGTGAGCAGGGGTAAGAGTGGTATCTCTGCCGAGCAGATGGAAAGAGAAGGAACATCTCTGGACTTCAAACTACCATTTTAATATATTGGATCTTATTGCTGAAGTACAAAGTCCAACAGGAATGTGTAGTCTAATAGATCAAAACCCTTTGTAAGGTCAGTGAATGGAGTACCTGTTAAGAAGGCTTTGTTCATGTTTTAAAGGGTGCTATCTCTCAGGTTGAATAGTGCTGTCATTGTGATTCTACATTTCTAAAACTCATGCTGTTGTCATTAGGAATTTGGTAGGCTTGGATATGTTCAGATAATGGAACACTTGATTTTAAAACATTTTCCTAGGGGTTTTATTATAGATATGTCCTGCAATCCTTTGAAATTGAGGGGTTAGGAATTTTAGGAATTGACTTAACTGTAGCCAGCTTCTATTCTGTAGGCATGCCATTGTTATTCAGACAGGTTGTAAATGTACTTTAGGACTAAAAGGATATGTTCTCTACAAAATAAAATAAACATGGATGCATGCAGGTGTTAAGGTTCAACAATAATAAAATAAACTTCAGTCATTGGCAAATTAAAATACAGTTTATTAAAAAAAAACACACATGTGAGAGACAGTACTCAGGAAATCATGTCTCCCTGAACAAAAGAATTCATAATCTTTTTATAGGAAAACTTTAACAAAGTAGTAAACTTTATCAGTCAAACTACTGCTAGCATCCAATAGAAACATGCTAACAAATACAGTTCATAATAACCCCAGAATTTAATAAACTCCATGTAGATATTGTGTAGAGCCTACACATAATGTATCCATGTACATGGCCATGGTTCCCCCTCGGCAGCGCACAATGCATATTAATGATGGTGCACTGCCAAGGGAGAACATAGGAACAGGGATATTGAATCAGTGTAGGGAGATGTGCAGAGGCTACCCATGGTTGTGGATGCCTGGTCAGATGTTATGTACAGGGTGTGGCTCCCTGTAATACACCCTGCCACTGTTGATATACTGTGAATTGTGTTAAATGTGTAATATATAAGTTATATGCTTTTATCTTTTTATTAATGCCAAAAGAAGTAAACCACTAGTAAATACTAATAACAAAACTGAAGCGGCAAAAGCACACGACCACCTAGACCACAGCAAGGTTCCACAAAATCTCCTTTAATACACAGTTAAAATTAAGCACTTTCATCCTGCAATCATTCAGGACTCCTTCAGAATAAAAAGTAATCTACACAAATCATTTAAATGCCCTCCCTTGGTTAAAAAGTGCCTAAACATAAGGGAAAACACTTTAGAATATATAAATATAAAGTTCAAAGTGTGTTTCAATCTATCTGATAAGTTGATTGTAAACATAGTCATGAACAGTACAATAAAAAATACTAACTAAATGAACACAGCATAGTGAAGAAAAGAACAACACCAGGGTAAAAAAGTAACAAGATCCAGTAGTCTAATCAATATTTATATACTGTAAAGTGTTTGTCTCTTTAAAAAGGTTTTGGCGCTTTTCAACCAAGGGAGGGTATTTAAATGTTTTGTGCAAATTACTTTTTATTCTGAAGAAGTCCTAAATGACTACAGAATGAAAGTGTTTAATTTTGACGGTGTATTAAAGGAGATTTTGTGGAACCTTGCTGTGGTCTAAGTAGTCGTGTGCTTTTGTCACTTCAGTTTGGTTATTATTTTTTTTATTATTTTTCTGCATGTCTGTGCAGCATGGAGAGCAGCAATGCCAAGCTGTCCTTACATATATACAGCTGATACCTGCTACACATGTAAAAATAGCAACTGGATGTAATCAATTATCATAATTAATTATCTTATTTTTCCATTGTATTTTTTTTTGGAATTGCCATTTGCACAGTGTGGCGCACAGTACCGCATTGCTGAGCACCACTTATACATACAAAACAAACATCTGCCAGACATCTGTAAATAGAAACTGGATGTAATTAATTATTTTTTATAGATTTGTTTATGCGTGTTTGCGCAGTGTGGCACAGTACTCAGCAATGCTAACAGGTTGCCTAGCAGTATATGTGAAGGTATATTACTTTTCAAAATATCCATGTAGCTAAATGGGTAGAGTTATGGCCCTATGTGTAGTAGGGCCTGGGTTAGAGTCCATAGCAGGCAGAATATGTTTGCAATTTAATATACAATTTTTGTTTAATTTAATACAAAATTGTGAAATATGGCATTGCTGTGCTGTGCTAAGCTGTGCTCAACCATGCTAAGCACTGCGTAAACATGCTAATGGCTACTAATGTTTGAGCAGTACTAAGCTTCACTAAAACCATGGTTGTGTGAGTTTTTGTGCTGCTCAGCCCTGCTTAGCTGGTTTGCTTGCTGCTAAGTGATGCACCGCTTTACTGAATGTTGCTCAATAACATGTAAGGGTGGGAAAACAGCCTATATTAAGAGCAATAGGTGGGACTTCTGCACTATTCATTGGAGTTCAATCAACTGTTGATATGGCAGGCAGTGCTGGTGAAGGTGCACACTTTTAGGTGCAGAAATGGGGTATTCGGAACTCCAGGGTTATGGTTGGGCTCCTGATAAAAAAACATGAACCTGGGCTGCTGCAAGGTAGTTTCCAGGACTCAGAGTATAATGTGGAGGCCAGGAAACTCACCAGTGTTACTGGTATCCCCCACACAGGTGAGAAGTGTCATCACTATTATGATAACCTGAAGAGAAGAAAGAGGGAAACCTTGGATACCTGGTTCCAAAAAGCTAGAGCAGGGAATGCCCCGCAAATATGTAAGTAATTTTTCCTCCGTTTTACCAATATGCAAGCAGAATGTCTGCAAATCTGGTATGCATAATGGTGTGCTTCTCTCCCAACAGCTGCAGCTGAAAGGGCTCGCAATGTTAAGGGCCATGCAGGGCACCTAGCCAGGTTGCACCATGAGTGTGGTAAGTGCTTACTGTGGTGTAGTAAGCAAGAATGAGTAAAGCATTTACTGCAATAAAGTATACACAAGACAAACTGTAGTGCAATAAATGGACATGTACAACTGTAGTGCAATAAATGGGCAATTAGAACTGTAGTGCAATAAATGAACAATAACACCTGTAGTGCAATAAATAATAAACAATACCAATAACAATAAGCAAAATGGTGTACAGCATTATTGTGTTGTCATAACCATTGCAGTAGAGCTGTATGCATTGATTGTCTATGGTAAAGTTGCTGCAGTCAAGTGTAACACTGTAATAGCTGTAGAATGCAAAACTAATGGCCTGCAAACTGCATTGCTTAACTCATAGTACTGTCCAAGGCAGTCCTCGGGCCAGTATTAGTCACATAATGCTCTCTGTTCCTCCTACATCAGGTAATAAAACTGTATGGATGAGGTAGCCCACTCCATGGGCAGATATTGTGTGTGGACTTCAAAGATATGTCAAAGCAATAGCAATACCAATAAAATGTGTTCACCAGCATTGTTGATGCTAAAATAAAGCTGTATTAATACAAGCAGTACAGTTGAATGCCATGCATGTGTATTCTACACTCACTGCAGTCAATTATAACACTGTAATAGTTCTAGAATGCAAAAAGAATGTACTGTAACTTGTACTGCTCAGCTCATAGTATGGTTCCAGGTTATCTGTAGGCCAGTATCAGTCATTCAGTAGTTAGCAGTGACTCAGTAGGTAGCAGTAACTCAGTCTGTTAAATGCCTTATACACAGTACATTTTTTCCACACACAGTCCTGGGTTCAAATCCAGTGGTGTATAGCACTCAGTTTTCAGTATCAGTTATATAATACTCACATTTTCTCTCCCCCAGGAACAAAAGGTATATGGGTGAGGTAGCCCATATTATGAGCAGCTACTGTGCTTAGATTTCACAGAATGTTAAAAGCAATAGCAAGAAAGTGTTCACCAGCATTGTTGATTCATAAATAAATCTGTTTATTTGCCATATGGCTACATTACTTGCATGTCTGTACTAAGTTGCTGCAGTCAGTTATTACATTATTTGCAGATGTCCCCTACAGTCACAGCTATTGGGTTCCCATGCCTCCCAACTAAGCCATGATAGCTGTCTAATTTACGTACTGTACACAAACATGCCTCTCAAGTGTCACCATTTCTGGTAATATAATTAAAACTACCTAATATGTCTGTCATAGGATTACCAGAGAAAGACTACCTGGAATGCAATGTATTACCAAATTCACTTACAGAACATCTTGGTAGTTCTATAAGTCCACATTATGTGAGGCTGTTCTCTGTAGTTGTGTACCTGCATGTGTCATTGCTTGGCCCATACTGACCCATGCTAACAGCTTGAGAGGTATGTATGTGCTACATCAGCTATAGGGGAATTGTAGTCACTGTACTCAAAACTGACATGCCACACTTGTAGCTCATTTATTATCAGTGTTTTCAGGGATGTAATCTGCAATGCCACTAATGGAATGTTTTTCTCCCTCTCTCCCCATCCCTTATCTTCATTTATTTATGATTATTTATTATTATGAATTAATATTAACATATGTTGTTTAACTATATTTTTGCAAAATGTGATGTAATATTGTTAAGTGTTATTACGATTCAATATTAACATACTTTGTTAAATTACCTGTTTTGTTGCCCTTATGGCTTACTTCATACTGGTATGCTGTTACCATACTGACTGTTACGTTATTAACTGTTGTGTTACACATACTATACATTAGTATGTATTTGCATGAATTAAAATTATGTTCCTTTCTGTTAATACTAACAATGGTTTGATTATTACTAATTTTAACCAATTACTATGCCTCTATCATCACAGCATATCAAGGTAGGCTGGTTCCGGCTGATCACCTTACCTTGCCTATACCAGCCATGGCACCGGGTCCCAGCACATCTGGGACCCAGATCAGTGGTACCCCCTCTGCTGTCCCTGCACTACCTGCGGCATCAGGTAGTACCATCCCACGGAAAGGAGCACGATCCCCCCCCCCATGGAGCGGTGGTGGAGGGGGTGTTGTCACCCAGGATGATCTGCCGGTCTTGGTGCTCAGGATAGTCTACCGTGGGTTTGATCTCCTCCTGCACCAGATTGAGGGCATACTGGCCGGCCTAGTGGGGCAGCCGTGCCCCAGTCCCCAGCCTCCAGCACAGCCACCCTCTGGGCAGTGAAGGAGCAGTGCCAACAGTCCCATTGGTGGGGATGTGAGTCATACTGCTGCCATCTGGAGGCACATAGGACTTGGATTCCACAAAACCCTAATCTCCAAGATGTTCAGCCCCCCCTATGTGTCACACACTGCCCCTGCCTGCTGTCTTGTCTGCCTGTAAATGCAGCCTCACCTACTCAACTTACCTCCCCTACACTTACCTTTCTCCCTTCCCCAACATTCCACTCACACCTTAAATAAAATGGGCATCTGTCCATACATAACTCTCCATTTCACCCATGTGTCCACTGGACACAAATAATTTGGTCTAATTGGCTTGACAGGGCAGTTATGTTGTCCTCACCCCTCTCTCTGTTGGTGAGAGTTCAAATCCATGTACGTATTCTGTCAAAGTGCACAGTTGTTGCTGTACAGGAAATGGCTAGCTATGGTTCTATCCTACACCCTTCCTGCACATCCCTACCTGCCTTCCACTATGTTTTTATCCCTGCTTGCATCTCATTCACCACTTTCCTATCTCCCCATTTTTCTTTTATTTATACTTTTTTAGTGAGATGCTGCATGGTGCTCTGCATTGTGCAGCTTCACTAAGGTCAGCTAAATAGAGCTATACTGATTATATGTGACCTTAAAATTCTATTACATGCACAAAATGAACAACTGTCCCATGTTTCAGACCCAAGACCATCACACCTGCAAACTACTGCATTAATAGGTGCTTTAAAAACATAGTAATTGACAGTTACAGTCATTAAATGCATCTCAGTGTAGCTGAGCGGTGCACCCCACCACACAAACTTGAATAAAACTTAATAGAAAACATGGGAGTGTTCCTGGGACTATGGTGCAATAATACACCACTACAAAACAAAAGGCATAATAATGGATGTAAGTGAGGCCTCTGATGGCATGTACATGTGCCCTTTTATCAGCAACATGTAGAATGACACCTGTTAAGGCATTAATGGCGAAATACATGTGTAACGGGGACCCAGGTGCAGAAATACATCCATACAAAGCCTTTCACATACTGATGGATGTAGAACATGATTGTCACAGCCTGTAGGTATGAACATATGTCTTGCAAATACACCTACTGCAGCAGTGACTCAGTAGCTCAATCTGTCAAAATGCCTTCTCAACAGTACATTCTTGCCACACACAGTCTTGGGTTCAAATCCAGTATGCGTAGCACTCAGTTTTCAGTATTGTGAAGTCAGCAATTAATGACAGACTCATGCACTCTTTATCCATACAATGCATGCCAAATGAACTGACTGCTTTTAACTGATGGAAGTAACAGGCCTGCAGGTAGGAAAACACTTCATGTATCTCTATAGCAAATGTATATGTGCAGAAATTGTCACGTCATGCAGCAATATGCATTCACAGAGAATGTCACCTCAGGTACTGCAAATGAGGGCCACTAATATTGGAGTGCACCACACAATCCTTTCAGAGTCACAGTGCAGATTACCACAGCTGAACAATGAAAATACAAATTTGAAGTCCCTGCTTGCAATAAGGACTGCCCTCATACACTCTGTAAATTACTACCAGACTGTAATACATGGCCTAGCAGATGACCAAATGGTGGACACACACACACACACACACACACACACACACACACACACACACACACACACACATATATATATATATATATATATATATATATATATACCCCATCTTGCTCAAGGACACACCAAACATGTTGTCTAATACTCTGTTATTGATACCATTGTCTAACAAACTTACCATAAACACATGCCTTCACTGGAGTGTAGAGGGTATTCTCACTGTGGGCCTGGCTCGACAACAAGGCTGACACAGTTCACACAGTTACTACTACAGCTTGTTGTCTTCCAAAGTCTTCACACTCTCTGCCTATGTCTATTACTTGCAGCAGTAGCTGCAGCCTGTGGCATACCCTTCTCTATGTAAAGGTGTCTGCTGCAGACCTACCCTCTGCAACAATGTAGTCTCCTCACTTCAGTAATGTCCAGTACAACATATCAGAAAGGGGCCCTGATCTATGCGAAGGCCTTATATATTCTACAGTGGTTGCACGTCATTGGCTGATGATAGCGCAAATCAGCTGTTTTAGCAGCAATTAACATTTCAGAACCACAGATTGGTTTAGAGGTAATTATCTGCTGCTGGGAAGCATGTTTAAAAGGCAAGCAGCTGGCTATTGGGAACCATTCTGTATGAGACCTTCCTCACACACATGCCACTTTGACAACTATACTATCACCACATATCAAGGTATCAGGTATGTAAATGTTTTTGTGTACAACAGGTTGCAGAATGGAGACTAGACTTACAGGGAATAATGATTACAGCATTAAGCCTGTCTTAGACCTGTGATAATGACATGTCAGAATGGCATGTCAGTGACCTCCTGCTGTCTTGCACCTACACAAGATGTACAAAACATCAAGGCTGCATTGTTTATTCTCATTGTGGCACACTGGTCTCATTGGACTGGGTTGGGTTGGGTGTAGGATAATACAGCAGTAGCTGTCATGATTCACAGGAATACCTGACTAATGCTACTGTCTCAGTTGTATCCACACACTTTGCACACTGTGGAGTATGACATGTGTGTGGAAGCAGTGGATAGTGCCAGACATTTTGGCATTGACATATCTGTACATAGTGTACATCCACATATGTGATCCTGTAATGTGTTCCCCTTTTGTTGTCTGTCAGGAATTATGTACTGTAGACACCATGCACCCTTCTTGGATGCAGAGAATGAAATTATACTGCAAGCACTAAGGTAACATCATCACATCCTACTATCCAAGGGAACAAGCTGGCTGCATTGTGGGCAGACCTTGCCCGTGATGTGAATGGCACAGGCCATCAGGGCAGGACATATGAGCAGGTACGACACTGCACAATGGACATGATCGATGCTGCACACAGAAGAGCAGCAGATGTAGCCAGGGCTCATCTTGTCACCAGCGGAGAGCCTGCAGCAGAACATCCACTCTCAGCCACTGAGGAATTCCTGGCAAACCTAGGAGCACACAACATCTCCCAGGCATCCTTCACACCATATGTTGTGGAGGTGGGTGCCACAGTTTCCACAGCTGGGACACATGCATGTAAGCTACTGTGATCAGCACTGTAATACTGTAGCAGTCATTGTGTCAGCCTGTAGATACTGTTATGTCGGTGTCAGGTATTTGTTCTTTGGTGGATTTAACTTCAGTTATACATTCATACTCAGATTGTAACCAATACAACAAGTAACACAGTAGCTACTGTAATGTGAGATATATGGACATATTACCTTGTTGTGCTGCAACATGCTTTGGTACTGACATTACCCCACCCTCAGCTTTTCACAGGTCTGTTAAGTATTACCCAAGATCGTGGTCCTGCTCCTGGCAAGCATGACACTTGTTTTGTTAAGGAACAATTATTTTCTAGTACTGTTAAGGGCCAGAATAATGCCCTATGTAAAAATAATTATGTCTGTAAACAGAGTAGGATGTTTTTAAATTCCAATCTGGAACAGGTACCTATGGTTTCTCAAAGAGGTAGTCACAGGAGTGTAGTTCAACAAACAGATACGCTTTGGCAGTTACAGTTAAGAGCAGATAAGACACCTGATTTAAATGAGGCAAGGAATCTAAAATGCCTTTTAAAATACAACAGGTTGAAGGTAAATACATTAGGCAGTGAAATGTGTATTTCCATGTATTTGTTAAGAGAGTTGTACTGGGTTTTATGTGTTGCTTTTTCAAGTATAATGTCATATTGATTTATTAAAAGGTAAATATTACTGGTCATGTTTTACTTCATTTACTTCCAGTGATTATTATAAAGGTCCTGAGTTGAATTTGTATTTGTTCCAAGGAAGTGTTTCATGGACAAACGTGGAAAAGAAAGTTGCCTGACCACTAATCCAGTTGTGGGTCTTCATTATTATGAGTCTTGGAGGCTTTTCGTACACAGTAGTGCAGGTATTCATGTACTGCTTTTTTCTTTCTTATTGCAGGTGACTATGGGGGTTGGTGTCTGTCCCCTACACAACCTGAGGCTCTGAAATCAGGTTGTGTCTGTACCCTACACAACCTCTTCGGACTCTGGTGATGATGGTGGCCACAGTGAGGCACAGGTGGGAGTTTCAGGAGCTGAATCTGTTCCAGAGGTAGACATCCCTCTTCTGCCCCCATTGTCGCTGCACACAGTCTGTATGCCCACACATACCCCATCCCCAGAGACCATAGATATTAGACAGTCAGAAAGTGGGGACATTGAACAGAAAAGTGTGGCAACTATGGCTCCAGTGAGTGTAGAAACTGTCCATACTCAGAGACCTGGTGAGGTTCCACAATGGCGGATTGACAGGGGGTGCTTGTAGAAGGACTGCTCTATGTCCACCACCTGTTGCAGGAGTCACATCATGGGTCACTTGCCACATGTTTTGGACCATCATGGAGGCACAGTCACATTCTGAATGGAACACCAGAAGTATGCTTAGGTTTATGGATGCAGCACAGTCTGACATCCATGACTGCCTCCACTGCATTGGGGTGATTTAGTGAACAGACTTTAATTTGAGGCAGTGTCTGTCTTGGACCGCACATTGTCTGTGCTGGAACGTGTGGTTGGAGTTGAGCGTTGGACCATTGGACGTAAGTCAGCAACCCATTTGCTGAGAGTCCATGTGGCAGTGCTCACCCATGCTACCATAGTAGCAGTACATCCATTACTGCAGAGGGGAATGTGCTGTCCTCACCAATATTTGGCAGGCCATGGGCTCATGGTCATGTGGGGTCCCATGGGGACGCGGTCCCAGCAGACAGGCACCATCAGATATTAGTACCACTTCTGACCTTGGACACTGTAGATCATAGCACTTCTCACATACACCACAACTTATGTATGATACTGCAATTTCAGCTGGTAGTCTTAAGGTGGCTGAAATCATCACACTTTTTAGAAGAGGGTCATTTGGAAGCAAACAGCAAGTTACAGGCCCAAAAAGTCAATAACCATGGCCTACAGATAGCATGTCCATTGTTTTACACAGGAATATACACACATACAGAGACACAGACACACACACCAAGTGGTCTGGAGTGAGATTAGAACTCTTACCTATCTAGTCTTATACACTATAAATCACAGTACTTATCACAGCACTAATGCATACACCATGGCTTACGTCTGACATGAGGCTGTCAGCTGGTAGTCTTAAGGTGGCTAACATCATCAGGCTTTGTAGAAGAGGGCAGTTTGGAAGCCAGCAGAAAGTTACTGGCCCAAAAAGTGCATAACCATTGCAGGTGGATAGCCCATGAGAGCATGTGCATTGTTTTGTTGGGGAATATACAATCACACACACGTGCACCAAGGGCCTGGAATGAGATTAGAACCCCTACCTATCTAGGTCTTATAAACTATAGATCACAATATTTATTGCATGCGCCACAAGGTACGTTTGCTGTACATGCAATTACAGGCACAGTACTTGAGCATTACACAAACTAGGCTTGTGTTGAACAGCATCTGTGGCCTGCAGAGTGATATTGCTTCATACTGTTATCTGCATCTAGTATTCTAGCAGTGGGATAACTTTTTTTATCCTAGCTATGTCTGTACAGTTACTAGTATGGCCATATGTGGCTGCTTGCAGTTACATAGGTGAACTTGTGGGCAGGGACAATGTACCCAGTCCATACATGCATTGGCAACATTATACATTACACCACCTGCTCAACTGTGTCTGTCTACATGGTGACATCCAGCAGCCACAGGGGTCTGTAGATAAGTGGATTATGTACTGTTTCCCCCTTAGTTTGGATCCTATGAGCAACAGTATGGCTGTCTGATAGTGCAGATTTACTCACCATTATTAAAGTATGTCAGACAATACAGACATCCATACATATATTTCTGTATATAACAGGGATGTATATGTAAATGTAGATGTGTTTTGTGTGTGTGTGTGTGTGTGTGTGTGTGTGTGTGTGTGTGTGTGTGTGTGTGTGTGTGTGTGTATGCATGCTGTGTAGATGTGTTATGTAGATATATAGAGGTTGTATGCATCACTTTAATATATATATATATATATATATATATATATATATATATATATATATCGGTATATATCTATTTGACAATAAATAGCAATAGATATACTGTACATGTGAGAGAGAGAGAGATACTGACAAATGGATATGTGTATGTATATGTCTGTATGTATAGACATTTATACATAACAATGCATTTTGATGAATGAGCAACAGAATTGCACTCAATTTAACATAGTGTCTGGGCATGCCCAGTGGGACTGTCAGTACTGATAAAGTGACTCCAGTCTGCACATACCTATACAGGACTTCATGTGTTACAGACATTAACATCCGCTCCTTTTTATGCAGTACTGCACTTAACTCAAAATGACCACAGCATTCCCCAGCTGTGTGCTATACTTAATATGTGATGGAGGTTAGTAATGTTACATCACCAACAAACTGACAGTCTGCATACATCTCAACTGTCTTGATGTTCACATAATGTCCTGAGGTTTTTCTCATATGTTTGCTCTGTTCCTCATATATTTGCGGTATTCTGGTGAATTATTGAATATTGACATCACTACATTATACTAAATACAGACAAACATTTGTGTTTCAGACTTTATATCATTCAGAAAGCATGTAATAATGCAACACCTTTAATTCCAGCAACTTTCTAGGTTTATGGGAACAATATATAAACTCTGTCCCTATGTTTGGGCCTTTGGCCCCCAGTCATTCTGACTTTGTCCAGATTTCTTGCACTAAGAGGTTGAGAGGTATGACAGTCTGTGAAAACACCAACATAGTATCACCTCACATACAAAAGATTTGAGTAATTCCAAATTCAGACTATCACCATCACCCATGCTAGCTTCCCTAGTCCACTTAGCCACACAGGTTGCCAGACAGAGAGGAGTCATTCATCATACAGTTAACAGCATAAATATGTATCTTGTTATCTTGCGTAATGAGAGACATGCAATGTGTGAGCGATATCTATGTTACAGCCCTGAGATTGATGGTCCACTGGTATACCAGACCTGATTTTCAGTTAAAGCAGTTATATGGGTACACTGCTGTGCTGATGGGTACACTGCTGTGTTGGAGGTGGGGGAACAACAGCACATGATCAGCTTGGGTAGACATTTGTCCACATATCATGTGTGACCACTGTTTAACATCTTCTTTGTCTGATGTTGTGAATATTCCAACCATGAGGCCCAGTAGGAGTAAGGTGTCAGTCCCTAGGGCCCTAGGTTGTCAGTGAATGTGCTGTGCGTTGTCTCTTAGCCAATGACAGGGCATACTGGGCATGCCTACATCTGCCTACAGGGACATCATCAGGGGGGATCCTCCTGTGGGTCCTCCTGTGAGTGACCTAGGCACTGGTGGGGGCTGTGTATCCTTTCCCTTTGCTGATCCTGCTGCATTTGTTTCCTCAGGATCATATTTTGTAACATGGCACATACTGTGAACATATGTGCACATGTGGCTGGAGAGTACTGCAGGACTCCACCAGATATATTGAGGCACCACAACCA
Source organism: Protopterus annectens (assembly GCF_019279795.1). NCBI lineage: Eukaryota > Metazoa > Chordata > Ceratodontiformes > Protopteridae > Protopterus > Protopterus annectens. The sequence goes on from NC_056731.1 coordinate 512,225,062, forward strand.
AGACTTCAGAAGACCAAACACATGCTCTGTGATGTTCCTAGTTTGTGCATATGTCTCATTATGGTGTTCTTCCATGGGTGTGTGTGCATTTCTGATGGGTGTCATCATCCATGATTCCAATGCATAGCCAGCATCCCCAATCAATGGCCACGTGGGATGTCCCTCCTAGCAAACATCTGGTACACCTGTGATACATGCCAGATATAGGAGTCTTGATAACTGCCAGGGCTGCCAGCACACACATTCATGATAATTCCCTGGGCACTGCACACAACCTGGCAGTTGATGGAATGATACCCCTTGCAGTTCACATAGATTCTACCCTCCTCACTGGTTGGTGCCTTGATGTGTACATGAGTGCAATTTATGGCAGCCAATACTTCAGGGTAGTGTGCTACATGGCAGAAGTGTTGCATATTGCTGGCCCTCATGTCAGGGATGAGGGGAAAATAAATGTGCTCACTGGTATGTGATAGCATGGTATCTAGGAACTGGTGGAGTACCCTGGATGCTGATGCCTGTGAGAACCTCATCATGTCCCCAGTTGGTCTTTGGAAGGTACCTGTGGCTATTATCCTAAGGGCTACACATACCTTTGTTTCCACTGGGATGGGTTCCCCTCTGTTGGCTCTGAGTCTGAATTGAGGACGGCAAAACTTTCTGAGTTCTTGTAGTATGTCTCTGTCCACCCTGTAGTGCTCTACAATCTCCAGCTCATGTATCTCCTCAAATGGTACCCAGGGCTTGAACACTCTTCTCCTTCCCTGCCTAGGCCTATTGTCAGCAGCAGCAGCATTGACTTCAGCATCTAGCATATACAGATGTAGCAGACCTGCAGCAGCCCCTAGCATTATTTCAGTTAAAATTCCCAAGTCTATACTCCAGTGGTGCAGAGTATGGGGGAAAATCAGATTGTAGGGTGTATGCATACTTTATAGTGCTCCACTGTAGGTATGGCCTGTGTGACTGGCTACCTATGATGCAGTGCACCTGCCTAATATATCACTGACATCATTTAATGGCCCTAGTTGATGTTAAACAAGGGTCAAAACTAATTAATACATCATTGCCTTTTAGATACTCAGCTATGTGGCACACTGTGCAAACATGCTCCCCATTGGTAAACAAAGCTTAGCAGTTAGTAGACACACCCCAGACTTCCACACATTCAGCACAGTGGCATGCCATGCAAACACGTTGAAACTGATCAGGTTGATAGTAAACTGAATTTGACCACCATATTGCCTCCATTGTAAGGAAAGCTTTCTACATGGCTCACCTCATTAGTAAGAATATCTCATCCAGGGACAAGGTGGTCATAACATTCCTGTATTATTCCCTTATAAGACCCATTATTGATTACAATGCCCCTTTCATATTGTACCTCACAAAGCACATGCAGCAACTGTGGAGACCACCGAGGGTCCTCACCAGGAGAATCCAGGGGCTCAAACATCTACCCTACACAGATGGGCTAAAAGCCCTGTCCCTCTATTCAGTCTTCTACAGACTCCTCAGAGGTGACCCCTGTCTGGCATACAAAGCAATCTCAGACCCTGCCTTGATGGGACTGTTGCATATCTGCAAGTCAAGCTCCACTCGAGTAACCTGCACGCGCAACCTCAACCTGGTCTGTGACATCAATAGCACTTGTTGGCAGGACAGATTTGTGTCCCAGAGACTCCCCCTTTCATGGAATAGACTCCCTCTCCATGTCAAGCAGAGTACCTCATTAACCCTTTTTAATCACAACCTGGATAACTTGATAGGGAACAGAAAATACAACCCTGGGATTCCACCTGTGTCCCTGCTGGACAGTGGCATAGGGTGCTGACTTGTTGGAACATGGGCTAAATCATTGGCTAGGCTTGTAAGGGCTTCAGGGCCAATAGCCTAGTAATGCCTATGATTCTATGATCCTATGAAATATGCATGCCATAGGCAAACAAAGCTTAGAAGTCAGTGCACACCCCTCAGACTTCTACGCTCAGCATGGTGGTGTGCCACGCAAACAGACATAGTTAAACCACATTCAGCTTAGTCGTTATTGGACACACCCTCTCCTGATGTCAGCTATCTCCTGTGTGGACACCAACATGGTTCTCTGCCTACACGGAGGGGATATGTGGACACAATTACCCCATCATGCTATTCAATAACTCCACCTCATTTGCATAAGGATCCGTGATCACAACCTGGAAACTACAGATTTCCAAGCCCTACCACCTTAGCAACAGCACCGATACACCATTGTAGATATGCCATGCAGAGTCCTGTAATACATTTCTGTCTCATAATATTAATTTTATTTCCACATTTTTATTTTAAGGCATATTTACACACTGTGGCGTACCAAGCAAACATGCCCAGATAATTAAAAAATATATATTTTAACATATTTTCTGTAACTTGTGAGATATACAGATGATATTTTCACTCATATCTGTATGTGGTATGCCATTTCTGTCCATCTATCAACATTTTTACAGACCCTTTTGGTTGTCTACATTCCTGTACACAGAATTTTTCCATCTACGCTACGGACACTGCCATGGGGTCTGCAGGGCTGCCTATCTGCTTGCTGGATCACTCTACCTGCCTCATTTGCATAAGATTCACCTGCTTATGAGATGGTTTGCATATCAGGTAACTTCCCATGATGGCATGTGCAGGTGGGCCGCCCAGCAGTTCTTACTGGATCACAAAACTGCTTAATTTCATGTAAGCAGTGTGGCACAATGCCTACATGGTAAAAAAGACTGTGTAGGCTTTATTTATTTATTATTTACTTATTCCAGTTTGATGATCGGGGAGGTCCACTGGGCTTGGGAGCCTGTTTTCAGTGGAGGCCCGGGGAGAAAAGCTCCACAAAACAAAGTTTATTTACTTGAATAATTTCAAAGACAGTTTGCATTACAAACAACAGGTTGCATTCAAAAAAGAAAAAAGACAAATAATTACAATTTTAAATTAAATTCCCCTCCACAGTTTATTCTTCAGACTATTACTAAATATCTAATAGAAATATATCAAGTTTAGTAAAAATTCATCTGCAATTTCTTATCTATATTTTTAGCGTAGTATGGAATAAGTTTCTTTTCACCATGTGATTTAGAAAGTATGCTGCCTCAAGTTCAAGAAATGAAACTTAACATTCTGTACTTTTCCATATTTCTGCTTGTACTGTTGCAAAAATATATACTAACCTTCTAAGACACGTGCAATTTTATTTTAACCCTTTACAATCCCTTTACAATCCCCCATTTGATGCTGAGAAAGCATCACACTCATATCATAAAACATATTTTTCAGTTTAAATATATGTTCATACATTTTTCCAAAACCTTCAAGACCTAACTCTTCTTTTTCATTTCCTGTTTCACATTCATTGACACTATCTGTAAACTACACTTTTTCAAAATCACTAACATGCAAATTATGTAACAATTGGTTTGATCAAGATGCAACAAGTTTGGTTATTAAAGCTTTCCATAAAAATAAAAGCAAAAACTCAATCCTAATAATAATAGAAATAAGCATAATAAATTTCAACAAACTGCCTCCCTATCCTGAAAACAATTTGGCTAGCCAAACCCATTGTGAAATATTCATTTCTTTGGTATCTGAAGGTTCAGCCATTTTTTGGATGATTTCCAAATGACTACATGCTCATTATTGGGAATAAACAAACAGCATTCCTTGTGCATGAGCACTCATGTACCTCCCTTTGACACAAGTATGAAATCAAGTGCCATTCGATTTTCGAGTATTACTGCAGGCATGGCGTTCAGTTCTAGAGTAATCAAATTAACAGTTTCAAATGCTGAATTGCTTAACACTTCTAATAGCTTAGAGAGATTTCTTAGCTTCGAAATTGATTTTACAGTCCCATAAGCAGGTAATATACTAGCCCCAGCAATATCATCACCAAGATACATATGAGAAAGTCCTTTAAAAGTTGCTTGTTCTAAATCATGATGATAAATCCATGAAGCCTTTACAATCAGATTTTTTAAGTCTGAGTATCTCCTATATTATAAACTTTACCACTGGGCAAGGCATCTACATGTCAAATGGCTGGAAGAACTCTCCCAATATAGCAACACCCTGACCAGTTTGCTGACAGCCATGGGTATGCTAGACTGCCACAAATAAAATAGACGTCCTTCAGCATGACCATACCTCTTACTGCACTTCTTCTATACATTCTTCGACTAATACTACATTTGCTCTGTCCAACCTACACAGTCCCATTTTTCACATAACAAGTATATCCCTTGACAGTCACTGAAAGTCTAAGTGCAGCAATTTTATTAAATGATGTGACATTATGCCACAAAGCATTGTTACCTAGTACCACTGATGAAAAAGCTGTCCCCCTGTCAACTTCATTTACAGGTGCTGGAAACAATGGGATACCTCCATCATAGGCAGTAGGTATGTGGGCACATGCCCAACAGATACTAACATTTAGAGTCTTAGCATATGTATTCAAAGTCGCATGGAATGTATTGAAATGTGGATGCCAACCTGCTGATTTCTGTCTAGATTTTATCAATTGTTTTATTTTTCTTTTAAAAAGTTGAACAGTACTTACAGTTTCAGCAGGGACCAGGAAATGTAGTAGTAGAACAAAAATACCAATTGCAGTCATCACAGCAACAATCAATCATGAATGGTGAGCTGGGTGGGGTCGGAGTGGGTTTTCAAAAATGTCCATGCACAAATTCATTTTGTGAAGAATAGGTCACTGCTGTATTAAAAGCACACTCCTTAAAGGTTGCTGTTGTAGTTTAGCTTCCATGAGTGGTGCTTTGTTACCTGACTCAGGGAAAATATCCCCTTCTGTTGTCCTCACAGTATCAGTCATTGGTTCGATTCCCATTCTCTCTGTTTTTTTCTTCTGGTATAAGAGGAAACCACTTCATCATCAGACAAGGCTGCAGAGGATAAGTTGAAAAGAATGGGTTGGCTTCCCTCATTTGTGACTGCTTTTCAAATATGGGAGATATGGTTACATGTTGAAAACTGTTCGAGTCTAATGGCTGTAGCTGTGATGAGGAGTACCAGGAATGGGCCTTTCCATTGAGGTTGGAGTGTGTGTTGTCTGGAGAAAGAATGAACAAACACCCAATCTCCTGTGTTGACATCGTGTGTTGCATCAGGATCAGGCTGGATCTGGGCGGAGATAACCTGTGAATGAAGATGCTGCAGAACAGAAATAAGTTGTTTACAATAAGTAAGCATTGTATCATCAACTACCCGCAGATCAAGATTTGCGGGTAGGGGTGTGGCTGGCATCCTCACAGGAAGTCCCATGAGGATTTCATGAGGGAAGAACTTCATAGGTGCACTGATTGCACTACAGATAGTAAGTAAAACTAAGGGTAAAGCCAATGGCCATTTTAGACCCATTTCTGCAGTAAGATTTGCTAACTTAGTTTTCAAAGTTTGATTAATTCTTTCTACAATGCCTAAAGCCTGAGGTCTGCATGAACAGTGACACTGCAATTGAATATTTAGAACTTTACAAATTTGTTGATTAATCTGATTTGTAAAATGAGTACCTCTATCTGGCTGAATACAACATGGTACCCCAAAATGGGGTATAAACCGATACAAAGGCTTCTTGGCCACTGATGCTGCATCATTTTTAATGCATGGGTATGTTTCTACCCAACCAGAGAAAACCAGTCAAAACTAGTACATATTTAAACCTTGCACACATTGATAATTCTATGAAGTCACACTGTATACAACAAAAAGGTCCCCACAGCTTTTAAATATGATGTGTGGGAACAGTCGCAGATTTAGAAAACTTAAATTGAAGAAATATATTACACATTTTTACAAGATTCTGAACAACTTCTGAAGTGTAGGGGGCATACCAGTCAGTCAAAATCTGTCTTATTAAACCATTTTTTTCCCAGATGGGAAGGCAAATGGAAAGCCCATGCCATGTGTGGAAAAGAGCTTGTGATGCTAATAAGCTTCCATCCGGATGGCACCATAGTGAGTCTGGAGAATGACAGCAGCCATCATGGATCCACCTTACCCTTTCAGGGTCATCAGCTTAGTTCTGAAAAGACAACACTTCCTAAAAAGTTACAGATACATTTTCAACTTTAAGAGGCTACAAAAAAAAACCCTGAACAGGATTTAATAAAGCAGCCGGCTTTGTTGCTCTTTCAGCAAAGGTATTTCCTACTGATTCAAATGAGGTATCTGACCTATGAGCAGCACATTTAACAACAGCTATTTCCCTAGGGAGAAGCAGGGCATCTAATAACTCATTTACAAGAACTGCATTTTCATTTTTTTCCCTGCAGAGGTTAGATAACCTCTTTCTCTCCAAAGGTTTCCAAAATCATGAACCACTCCACATGAGTATCTTGAATCACTGTACATAACAGTCTTTCCTTGTGCTAAGTTGCAAGCTTCAGTAATAGCTACTAATTCAACTACTTGAGCTGAAACATTTCCCTGCAATTGTCCAGTCAATAATAGTTGGTCAATACTACAGACCACAAAAGTGGCCATCAATTGTCCACCTTCCCTTCTAATACACAATCCATCGACGAATAAAATTAAGTCAGGGTTCTGCAGAGGAGTATCTTGGAAATCAGGTCTAGGAGGAAGCACATTGTTAACAACAAAACACAATCATGAAGTTCACCTCCATCAGCAGTAGGGATAAGGGAGGCTGGATTCAAGGGAGGGCATATAATAATTTGCAAGGAAGGATTATTAAGTAGAGCTAGCTCATATTTGGAAAGTCTAGATGCATAAAGATATTGTGTTTTAGTCTTTAATAACCATGCCTTAACAGCATGTGGAATGGCAACAAAAGCATCATGACCCAGAGTAAGTGCCACTGCCAAATAAACTAACTGGGAAGTTGTGGCTACAGCTCTAAGGCAAGGGGGAAATGTGGCTGCTACTGGATAAGCAACTGCTCTAAAGCCATCATTTCTTTTTTGTGCTAACAATCCTAATGCTATGTTGTTGCATTCACAGCAGAAAAGAAAGAATACTTTAGAAAGGTCTGCAGTCCTAATGCTGGAGGATTTGAAAGAAGTGATTTTAACTAAGTAAAAGCTTCTCCAGGGGTGTCTTTTTTAATAGTTCTAGTAAAGGTTTAATTATTACAGCATAGTTGGATATCCACTTTCTACAATAGCCTGCTAAACCAAAAAAATGTTCTTAGTTGTTTTAGAATAATAGGCCTCAGTGCTGTCTGTATAGCTGTAATGTGAGAGGGCAAAATGTGCCGTGCATTTTCAGTGATTAGATGTCCTAAATACTGGACTTGTGGTTGACAAAGCTGAAGCTTAGATCAGCTTACTTAAAATCATAACTCAGCTAGTTTAGTTAACAAGAAAACAGTATCAGTCTGACAATCAGCAAAATAATTAGATGCTATGAGAAAATCATCTACGTACTGTACTAAGGCAGACCCACAAAGTAACTGTAGTTTAACTAACTGCTTTTTCATTTCCCTTGAAAATAAGGTGGGTGATTCTACATATCCTTGGAGTAACCATGTCCATGTGTACTGCTGTCCTCTATATGTAAACGCTAATCAATACTGACTATCGGGGTGTATTGGGATAGAAAAGAAAGCTAAGGAAGTATCAATAACTGAAAAAGTGGTATCAGAAGGGGGAATTGAACTAAGAATTGTTGCTGGGTTAGGTACTACACGAATAGCAGGCACAACTATTGCATTCATAGCTCTCAAATCTTGGACAAATCTAAAAGTGTTTTTGCCAGGTTTCTTTACTGGCAAAATTGGTGTATTACAAGGACTCCTAGTAGGAATAATTATGCCTTGTTGCAGCAATGCTGAAATAACTGGTTCAATTCCTGCTTCTTCTCCTACAGAAAGAGGATATTGTGTTACCATGTGCAGAGGGTCATGAGGTTTTAAAGTAATTTGTAGTGGTGTAGCCTCTCTAATAAGTCCTACCTCATTTTCATGGGTTGTCCATAACTGTGAAGGAATTGTATTTAGTAATTCTTTATCTGATGGCTGTACAGGTTCTGTGTCACCAGTGAAAGAAAAGAGGATTACCTCATCCAAAACACCTGCAACGGCATACATCTGCATCACTGGAGACTCATTGGGAACATTTAAATATATTCCACCTGGTGTTAAGAATATTGTACATTGTAACTTACAGAGAAGATCTCTACCTAAAAGATTAAGGGGTGCAGAGGTTCCAACAAGAAAAGCATGTTGATCTGTCAACAGTCCCAACTGAATGGGAACTAAAACTGTCTCAGGGTAGTCTAAAGAGGCTCCTAACACCCCAATTCCTTGCACTGAGTTGCAGGACAAAGCAAGATTCTTGACCACTGAAGCATTTAACATTGGTCTAGTAGCTCCAGTATCAATTAGAAAGGGAATATTGCTGTCTTGAACTTTAATGTTAATGAATGGTCCTTTCTGCTGTACAGATATGAAAGGAAATAGCTGTGATTCCTGTTCATGGCTATCTTAGTTATCTTGTTGCCAAGTTTGTGGCTGCCAAGGTGTGTTCCACATAGGAGGCTGTTGCTTCACATTTTGGTGGACATTTTGCTGACCTCATGGTGGCAGCTGAAGATCAAATGGATTATTAGACTGAAATGGCACATCTACTTGTGCAGGAAAGGACAATTGTCCTTCCAATGACCATTTTGGCTGCAATTAAAACACAGATTTGAATTTGATCCTTGTCCCTGTCCTTGTGAATTTGGGGTATTAGTAAAATTCTGAGGAAATGATCCTTGAATTTGAGAAAATGATGCCCCCTCTTCCTCCTATATTTCCCCTCTGTTTCTGGTAAACTGTTGGAGCTGTAAGTTTAATAATATTTCTTGTTGCTCCTCTTGCCCTTCCCATTTTACTTAAGGGTGTCTGCTAAATACTGACCTGATTAACAAGTTCATGAAGCCCAAAACTTGGCCAGGTTAAGCAAACCTTTTTTAGCTGATATTCAATGGAGACAATAAACCATTGACAAAAGCAGCTGAGAGACCACTTGCTGCCGGACCTTCAGTAGGTTCTGTATAACTTGATAAAGCTTCAAGGGCATCTCTCATATGCCATAAATAAGATTAAGTTGACTCATCCTCTCTCTGTGTGACTGCATTTATCCAGGACCAGTTAGGTACCTATGGACATACTGCAATAATAGCCTGTAATAAGCAAGCCTTAGGTTGCCTGAAAAGCCTGTACATCTGTATGCTGAGGAATAGGATCTAGTATATTAGCATGATCCTAAATAAATTTAAATAGATCAAGTGGAATGGATGTGTCCATCACTGCTCTGAGATCCTCTAAAGTAGGATTTTGCAACTAATTCTTGCATATTTTGCTGGATTTGTTCTGATTGATACGAGAGAGTCAAAATAGTTTGGAAATCAATCACAGACCAAGGGCGGGCCACATTTATAGTGGAAGGTGCTGCTTCATTTCTGCCATGTGCTGAGTTTGGCAATTGTTGCAGAGGATGTAGGTGGCATTTCTGTAATCTATATCACTTCAACACACTCTTACTTCTTTCTCCATGGAAACAGCTAACTGCTGCTCATTTGAAACATCTACTACACAGGAATCTTTGTTTATATTCTGGAACTTCATACGGAAACATTTTTTCTCCAAATTTTCACTTTCCACTTCCAAATTCTCCATAGCTTTTCTCTCGTCTTCCTCCATGCTGTTGCTTCCCTTAGGCCTCTTCCTTGCTGCTGCAGGATCCCTCTAACACCATCTAGCAGCTCCAAAGAGTAGAGGATGGTCTCCAATGCTCTGGCCACATTTCCCATAGAAGTATAAATACCACCTCAAGTGTCCTCTGAAAAGAGGCTACTAGCCCAGTCAACAGAGGATAAATAAATAAAATAAAAAATGAGAAAGGCTTACATGAAAAAAGAACCAATACAACAAGTTTTCAGAAAGGTTTAGGGATGAAAGAGTCAAAAATGAAAAGGTAAGCTGGTACAAGTAGTCGATCAGCAGATAATAAAGACACTGAGAGTAATAAGGGACAATGAAAACGTATTATCAAAAGGTAACAATGAATAAAAGATGGTAACATTTTAATTTTGCCTAGCTGATTGTCATTGTCATGGTTATCCTGCAATGTACCAATATAATTAATTTCAATGAGTGGATTACTGGGGAGGAAAGCTCCTGGAAAAATTATTCCTGCATTGCAAATACAGATATTACTCATTGGAGAAAATGCAAAATGGGTAACTGTATGTAAAGAAAATAAGGGAAGTAGCAGTCGTGAGGTATAAAACTGAACAAGGATGACCAAAAAAAGCATAAAGTTTGAGCAATATTTTGCATACACTAATCATCAAGGAGAAAGAGAATAAGTCACAAATTTTATTGCAATTATGTCTGTATAAACGTCAGTTAGAAGATGAAAAGAAAGTGCGCCACAACTAAGAAAATGTAAGGAGAAAGTAAAAGGGTAAAAGGATAAGGGATGTTAGCAAATAATCAGAAATTATAGGGATGCTGGAGTTTGAATACATCTATGAAGATTGGGGCCCAGCATGCTAAATACTGTGCATATGGCTTGAATGATGAAAATTTGCAATATTAAACAGTTGTAATGGTAGTATAACAACTCTGTTTAAAGTAAGTACTCCTGAAAGCTGTATATTAAGGTCCAGTATTATAAATAGTCACATGGCTGGGACTTATCTAGTACCAGGGTGATACCACAGATGAGGAAATATATAAGTTTAGTACTACCTCAGTGATAGGTTTATTTATTTATTTATTATGTATTTATTTATTTATTTGCATTTAGTTACTGGGAAAGTCTGACTGGGTCACGCAAAACCCTTTTTCAGTGAAGTCCTGGAAGAAAAGTTCAAAAAACATATTTGGTGAAAGAAAAACATACAAAGAGATTATAGCTGACCTTCTGTGAGTACAAACAATATATAAAATATAAGGATCAAAGATCCAACACAGGCCAGGTGTCTAGATGAATATGATAAGTAGCAGTTGTAAAAGAAGGAAAAGTAAAAAAATTAAAAAAGGGGGGGTTGCAGTAGGGATGTAGTTAGGATATGCCAGTTGTAGAAAGGTTGAAAAGGATTGCAAGAAAAAAAGAGACCAAGAGTTAAATGTCATCAGAAATCCATGCTAAAATGTGTAAAGAATATAGAGATCTGGGTACAAAAATGGTTAGTGGGGCTAGCATTATTAATCTGCATGATCAAGGTTACAGTAAAGAAGAGATTAACAATTCACATCAACACCTATGAAAAGAGCAAAATTCTATCGGTACTGATGAGAGGAGAAGCACTACAGTGTGAGAGAAAGAAATAAATGGGGGAATAACTAATTAACATGAGACAAAGAGTAGGGGCAGACTTTAGCATTAATAATATGTGGAGATCTTCCTTGAACCTGTTTTGAGTTTGAGGTTCAGTAATACACAAACTGCTGAAAAAGTAGCATTTGTCTAAATGGTTACAATGTGGAGTCATTGTTTTTACATTAAAAAGACAAATGGGAGCTTTGGTTTAGGGATTATTGTCATGGTAAGTGGTTTCCATAAAATGCCCAAACAGTGGGGACAAGAACACAAGTAAGTACCATTACTGAATTAGAGTTATTGTCATTGTTGACTGCAGTACATATTTAGGAGGAAAAGTTGAACAGATTTTTCCTAAGAACAAATACAATTGGGGTGACTTGTTTATTGTATAAGTGGCTGAGGGAAATTTGCAGTGTTGGGTAGCTGGTGAGTATGTTGGTAATAACTTGCATGACATAATGTTGGCTTCAGACTACACCATATTTCAGGTATGTACTATGCTACTGCTACATCATGCTGATGTTTCAGTAGGACAGTTTCTTGAGGCTAGCACCATAAGCAAATCTAAGACTATCCATGCTTTAAGAGGAGCTGTGGGGCTTGACTGAATTGATTGGAGCTATTGTATAAAGATATCCTAGGATGGGGTGCTGTACAGTAATTGCATGTCACAATCCATCAAGATGGATTGGGATTCATCTTAGTTTAAAGGAGAGAAGGGTGTCAGGAGATAGTGTAGGCATACAAATCACAGCAATTAGTTATTGTTAGAAGGTCCATGGATGGCATGTTATCAAGAAAAAGAAAGGGATTAAGTCACAAAATTGACAACAAATTTGTTCTTCAAATATTAGAGTTGTATTTCAACATCTTGAGACTAAATCCATTGCCTTGCAATGAAAAAGGTGATTCCTAAGTAGATGAGAATTGAGCCACTAGGTGGTGATAGTTATTTCCTCCTGGATCTTAACAACTTTAAATGACTTGGGAGTATTGGAAGATATGCTGCTCAGAATATGTGATGTGACCTTTTATAGGACTTGTAGGTTTTCAGAAGTAGTGTATGAAATGCCACCTTTGGCACTGAAGGTCAGTGGCCTAGAAGGGAGGTGCAGCTGGTGTCTGGAGCTACCTAAGAGAAATAAGACACACTCACAAGGGAATGGGATATTTAAAAGTTTAGAGCACCAGCAGATGTTGTGTGGAATACAACACCATGGCTTGGGACCTTTAATCTCATAAGGCTGAGTAAGATCGTTCCATTTTGTGCATTGCAAATAGCTGTCTCCTATCCAGTTCATAATTTAGAGTAGTTCTGAAAATAATCCTTGGAAAGCTAAGGCACAGATAGTAAGAAACTTTCATCTCATTTCTTCAGAAGTGGGACATCTTATGAACATGTCAAAGGAGCATCAGAAAAAGAAATAATGCATGCAGACAGGTGAAAATCACTGCCATATAATGATATAAAATCTTTCTTGTTTTAACTAGTGTTTTTGTTTTGCTGATGGCAAGTCAGTGCCACTAGGGACAAAAGCACTGTGAGTCAGAGTGGTGCAGCCTGGGACTGTTGTAGGACGAAGCATGTGTATGATGGCTGGATGTGGGAGGGTGGTGCTGAAGACAGCTGCAAGAGACTTGGAAGGTCATGCTAGGAGACAGCTAACTCTGAAAATTGCTGTAATGCTTACTGAAGGGAATGACATGACTATTTGTCCTTTAAAGTACTTAAAAAAGAAATGGAATACATTTTCTTGAAAAATCAGTAGAGGTGGTGAAAATTAAGAATACTTGGTCAGACATGATATAGAGAGAAAATAGTGGGTAGCAAGAAACACAAGATCAGTAAAAAGATTAGGCTGATGACAAGTGGATTTGTTAGACAGCTAATGAGGGCATTGAGCAGAGATGTAGATCAACATTCAGACATTAGTGTAAGGGCACCTGAGCTGTACAGACAGGATGGGGTACAGTTTTCAACATGGTTTGTTGGTGTTTTTACAAGATATACTGGGGAGAGGCTTATTGAGATGCTGTCAGATATAATTAGAGGGATGGGTGTCAGGTTACATTTGTATGGGGGGGCTCATAGGAAAAGGGTAAGGGCTAGGATGGTCACCTTCAGTCAGGCAGACTTTAGCCACTGATAGTAACTTGAGGCTGTGGATGAGCATTGGACTCTTGTAAAATGTATTCTATTTAAATACTTTTCCTTGCAGTTTTTAAAAGTTGGAGGTTATGGCAGAAAGCAAATCCTATGTTTATTTTTGAAGCTTATAGAGATTTGTTTCTTTTCAATTGTGATACGAGTTAGAACTTATTATTTTCTACTTCAGGTAGTAAAGAAAATTAGTTTGAGCTTTTCTTGACTGAACTGCTAGAAAAGATTGTTGTTTGAATCATTTATGTGCATTACTTCAAATTTTACTGTACAGAAAGTGTTTCATTATAATAATGTGTTTATATTTGTATATCTTTTGGAATTTGAATGTTTGCTTCAGCTCTTGGAAACTTATACTTCTCAAATGTACCAATATTTAGAATTTATAGGCAAAGCCACAACATTTATATCACTATGATGTTTTAAATCTCTCAGGTCCCCCTAAACTCTAACTCTTCATTTGTTTTCCCTGTGTAACACATCTCACAACTATAATTTATTATATAAATGACATTTTTAGATTTCAAAGAAAAGAAAGATTTCTTAGGCTGATACTACTCTTTATGTATATAAGTCTTTATCCTTCCATATATATTCTATACTTTACAGTTTCTTCACCTCATAGTTCCTATCATGGTGCAGCCTTTAAATCTGCCCTACTACATGAATTTAATGTGTGACATTGACAGTCTACTGTCTCACAATCCTCATAACTATCCACCAAATAGCATACAAGGGGAGATAGGCCTTAGATGTATAAAGTTTATGTGCATAGCTGCCTCAGGTAACAAACAGCATCTGCTATATCTGAATAAGTTTCATTGTACATCTGCAGATCAGTGTTGTAATCATTGGCTCCTAAGGATTTTAACCACTTGAGACTAAACCCAGAGCCCACCAGTGCAGTTTTACTAACAGTAAATTAAACTTGTTGAAGACTATTTTGCACACAAATACACAAAGCAACTTTCCAGGAATTTTTGTTATATCTCTTCAGTACCAACAATCCTTTACGATCTTTGCAAGAATTGCTGCCACCACTAAAATTGCAATTGTTTTCCCTTAGAATAACTGCTAAATTTTGTAAATTTGAAGCAAGCATCAGGATCAGGACAGCGGGTAGCCTTCACTGTTAACAAGTAAAACCAAAATGCAGAAGAAAAATCCCAGTAGAAGGAAACTCTATATCAAAGAATTGGGAAGTGGTTTCAATGATGCCTAACATTACACAAGTTATAGGAGATAAACCCAGTTTTGCATACAGGAACAGTTCAAATTTGTGTTATAAAGAAATGACAAAATGGAGAATAAGCCAATTAAGAAAGTTGGCACTTTTCCATGCTTTAATTGTGTCTGCTGTGAAAATATTTTAACAAATAATGAGTTATCTTATCCTATAACTAAAAAAGTATAATTTAGAGCATCTGCAACTTGTAATACAAATAATGTGGTATATTTAGCTACATGCACAAAGTGTTGTGCATTCTATATTGGTAAATCAACGCAGAGACTAAAAGACAGCTAGCAGAACACAAATCTGATATTAGAAGACAGGTAATCACTAATACACTTGAGAAACACATAGATGATGAGGGGTGGAACATGAGTTTAAGTTTAAGGTACTTAATGTTATATATAACAACATAAGAGGAGTGATATGAATAATAAACTAGAGCTCAGTGAGTAGGAATGGATAGTGAGACTTCAGGCAGATGTTAACCCAGGTATTAATGCAGCTGTTAGCCTGAAACCAATTTTAAAGACAAGGCTAATGGTTTTAAAAAAATGAATTTATTCTGTTCGGGTTGTTATATGTATTTTATATATTATATTCATTGTATGCATTTAGAACTGCATGCTTCTTTAAAAGGCTTTAATTAACTATGTGCAACAATTAAACTGTGCCATGTGATTTAATTTGAATGTGTATAAAGGGAGGGGTTGATTTCATTGTATTCTGTTACATACCGAAGAAGGGCATTAGCCTGAAAGCTTTGTGAAGAATGAAAACATTGGGGGGAATTTAATTAAGCCTACACTTTGTTTCTGTATATATATCATGCCATGCTGCTTACATGGCCGCAAACATTTTTAGATTCAGTAAGCGCTGCTGAGCAACGCACATGCGCACACCAACACAGAAACTTCCATGGAATGCAAATCACCTAATAAACAGGTGAATGTCATGCAAATGAGGCAGGTAGGGAGATCCAGCAAACAGGCATCTCTTCAGACTATGTGTCAGTGTCTGTAGTGTACATGGAAAAATTCCATGTACAGGAGTGTAGACAGACAAAAGAGGTTGTAAAAAATGTATATATTTGTACAGAAATGTCATACCACATACACATATGAGTGAAACTATCATCCTGTATATTGGAAAAATTAAAGGAAATAAGGTAAATTCATTTTTAAATAATCTGACCATGTTTGCATGGCGCGCCACAGTGTTCAAACATGCTTTATAGAAAAATAAAAAAAAAAAAAAATTGGGAAAAAAGTAATTAGTGTGTGACAGAAATGCATTACAGGATTGTGCATGGAGTCCCTACAATGGAGCATTAGTGTTGCTGCTAATGTGGTTGGGCTCTGAAGCATGTAGTTTCCAAGCTGTGAATGCAGATACCTGTGCAAATGAGGTGGAGATACTGAATAGTAGGAAGGAGTAATCATGTCTGTATATCCCCTTCCTGTAGGCTTAGACCCATGTTGCTGTTTTCACAGGAGGTAGCTGACAAAAGGGGGGATGTCTACTGACTTCTAAGCTCATTTCAGCTTAGGTGCGCGTGTTGGCATGGTGTGCCACCTGGCTGAGTGTGTCCTTACAGGGGAGTGTGCCCACTAACTTCTAAGCTTTGTTTATCTTCTGTGTGCATGTCTGTGTGGCACACAACCACACTGAGCATGTTTAAAAAATATATTTATTAGTTTTGACCCTTGTTTAAGCTAAAATAGGGTCATTAAGTGATATTAATTATATTGTAGGCAGGTGGAGTACATCATAGTTATCCAATCACACATTTTGCACCTACAGCAGAGTTCTATAAAGTATGCATATACTCTACATTCTGATTTATCCCAGATACTCTGCACAATTGGAGCACTGACTTGGGAATTTTAACTGAGAGAATGCTATGGGTTGCTCCAGGTCTGATGCACCTGTATGTGCTATATGCTGAAGTCAGTGCTACCACTAGTGCTGAAACTAGGCCTAGACAGAGAAGGAGAAGAGTGTTCAGACCCAGTGTAACCTTCCAGGAGCTACATGAGTTGGAGAATGTAGAGAGCTACAGGATGGACAGGGACATACAAGAACTCACTGAGCTCTACCGCCCTCAACTCAGACCCAGAGCCAACAGAGGGAAACCCATCCCAGTGGAAACAAAGGTATGTGTAGCCTTTAGGATACTAGCTACAGGTACTTTCTAAAGACCAACTGGGGACATGATGGAGGTCTCACAGACATCAGCATCCATGATACTCCACCAGTTCCTGGATGCCATGTTTCCACATGCCAGTGAGCACATTTATTTTCCTGGCAGTTATCAGACTCCTGTATCTGGTATGCATCACAGGTGTACCAGATGTTTGCTAGGGGGGACATCCCACATGGCCTTTTGCTGGGGGATGCTGGCTATGCCCTGGAACCACTGATGATGACACCCATCAGAAATGCACACAGACCCACCGAACAATCTCATAATGAGGCACATACACAAACTAGGAAAATCATAGAGCATTCATTTGGGCTTCTGAAGTCATGGTTCTGGTGCCTCAATATATCTGGTGGAGCTATGAGGTACTCTGTAGCCACATGTACACATATGTTCAGAGTATGTGCCATGCTACACAATATGATCCTGCAGAAACAGCTGCAGCAGGATGAGCAAAGGGAAGGGATACACAGCCCCTGACCAGTGACTAGGTCGCCACAGCCAGAGTCACAGGAGGACTTCGAGGAGGAACCCCCTGATGATGTCCTTGTAGGCAGAAATAGGCATGCCCAGTACATCCTGGCTTTGGCTAAGAGACAACACATAGCACATTCACTGACAACCTAGGGCTCTAGGGACTGATACCTTACTCCTACTCACATACATATAGTAAAATCGATGTCAGGCAAACCACACAACCTGTACCTATCCATGTATTGAGTGTGTACTGCTTGCATCAGACAGAGTCAGCCCTGACCTACAGTTTTGTCAACTGCTGCATTCCCAAGGTAAGTCTCTAACCTACACACTACTTGTAAGGATTATTATAATATGCTATTATATGTATGGATTTGCATTTATGCAAGCAAATATAGTGGGCTATGTGGACACACAAAACATCTGCATTAGACTACAGTTACCCAGTCCACTAGTATATGTTCCTTAATATTCACTAGGCCTCATGGTTGGAATATGCACTACATCAGTCAAGGGAGATGCTAAACTGTGGGGTCACATGATAGTTGGACTACTGTGTATCCCAGCAGAACATGTGGTGTTGCTCCCTCACACCCAACACAGCGGTTTCCCCATATAACTGCTTTAACAGTAGGTACTCAATGTTATATCAGCAGTCCAGGCAAACTCAGGGCAGTAACACAGAACTCGAGTACACATGGTATGTCTCACTTAATGCAGGAATAACAATGTGCATATGTATGCTATTGATTGTGCGATGAATGACTACTCTTTGGCTGGCAGCTTGTATGGCTCAGCGGATTAGGGAAGATAGCATGGGTAATCCTGTTGATGGCTCAGATCTGGAGATATCCACATCTTTTGCATGTGAGGTATTATTATGTTGCTGTTTTCACAGACTGTCAGCCTGCATGTGGTGTAACATTATGAACCTCTGTCACATATTAATTACATCAGAGAGCTGGAGAATGTCATGGACATTTTGAGTGAAGTGCAGTAATGCAGAAACAGAGATAGATGTCAGTGTCTGTAACATACAAAATCCCGGACTGGAGTACAGGTAGGTGGGGGCAGGAGTCAGTTTATAAGTATTGACAGTCCCACTGGGCATGTCTATACACTTAGTTAAACTGAGTGAAGCCCTGTTGTCCCTTGATCAATATGACCTGCTATGTATAGATATGTCTATACATACATACATACATAGATACATATATGTATACATAGCCATCTGTCACTATCTCTCTCACATACATAGTATATGTATCTCTATGTATTTTCAAATAGATATATACACACACATACACACACACACACACACACACACATATATATATATATATATATATATATATATATATATATATATATATATATATATATGCATAGCTATATACATATATAAAAACATACATGTCAGTCTCTCACATACATCTACATAACACATATACATATCATACACACACACACACACACACACACACACACACACACACACACACACACACACACACACACATATACACACACGCACACACAGAGCTACATTTATATTTATACATCCTTGTTATATACAGAAATATGTGTGGATGTCTGTATTGTCCTACATACCCTAATAGGGGTGAGTAAAGCTGCTCTATCACACATCTATAATGTTGCTCAAAGGATCCAAAGTACAGGCTCAACTGTACATAATACACTTACCTACAGACCCCTGTGCCTGCTGGGTGTCGCCACATAGACAGCAACAGGTGAGCAGGTGGTGTAATGTATAATAGCGATGAAAAACGTTGCAACACTCGACTGTAAATAAAAACTGCTTTAATCACACAAACAGAGACAAATACCACAACAACTAAGCGCTTTCACCTCGGGTTCCATAGGCATCACCAGAGTTGTAAAAATCAAATAATCAATGACAGGTTAAATACCCATACATATTGTCCAATTACAGTAATTAACCAATGAAAACACATAGTTAAACACATAGTTAATCCACAAGCCATTAAGACATCATTAAAACTTTTTTTAAAAAGACAATATAAATCTGCAAACCTTTTCACAATATATAAAAACATATATTTTTTCATTCAAATCTTAAAACACAAACATCACTAAACAATGATATTAGGTAGAAGAAGAAGTGCTCGAACTTTTAAAATATGTTGTCATTTTAACTTAATTAGTATTTAACGTAAACAGTCAAACCACACTAGCCCTTTGTTTTAATATAGGGGCTAAAGAAATATTGTCATTAAGCACCATTGATACTGTGGCATTCAGTCTCATCTGCCACTTACTTTCTTTTACTGCCACCTCCATTTTGGGGTCACCACTGCTGTCATTTTGCTGGACCTTGTCAATCACAAAAAAAATAAACTTTTTAAAATTGACACACTTAGTACTATGAACGTAAAGGGCATTATGTAAATCCTTATTTTTGATAGCCCTGACATGTTCCCCAATTCTGTCTTTTAACTTGCGCACCATCTTACCAACATAGAAAGACATACAAGACACACAACTGGCAAGGTAAAGCAACATAGTGGTGTTACAACTACATTTCCCTGGGCATCTAAAAGTATGATCATAATTTACTACAGTTGCATAGAGACCATCATTGATGAATTTGCAAAATTTGCACATCCCACATTTAGACATAAGGGAAACGTAACTAGATCTGAAATTCAATTCTAGTATGTTTTTAATATTTTTTCCCCTGCTGAACACTATTTTGGGCTTGCTGCCAAAGAGTTGCTTAGTCCCTTCACTAAAACAGGCATTCCAGATTTTGTTAACAATAGAGCGCATTTTTTGAGAGTCAGTATTATAATGCAGGACCATTACATCTGTGGTCATTTGTCGGGGTATAATGTTGTCTATGCATGTATGGACAGGACACATTGTCCCTGCTCACCAGTTTGCCCATCTAAGTGCAAACAGCCACATATGGCCATACTGGTAACTGTAGGCACATAGCTAAAATAATAATTATCTCACTGCTAGGATACTAGATGCAGATAACACTATGAAGCAATATCACTCTGCAGGCCACAGATGCTGTTCAACACAAGCCTAGTTTGTGTAATCCACAAGTAGCTTGCCTGCGGTCACATATAAAACAGGCATTAGCCATGCCAAGTGCGATAAGTACTGTGATCTATAGTGTGAAAGATGAGAAAGTTAGAGGTTCTGATCTCACTGCAGGCCACTTGGTGTGTGTGTGTGTGTGTGTGTGTGTGTGTGTGTGTGTGTGTGTGTGTGTGTGTGTGTGTGTGTGTGTGTGTGTGTGTGTGCCCCCCACTGCCAAACAACTGAGAAACCCTCACTGGCTATCAAACTGCAATGATTATGCACTTTTTGGCCCTGTAAGTTGCTGCTGGCATCCAAACTGCCCACTTCTACAAGGTCTGATGATGTCATCTACCTTAAGGCTACCAGCTGCAATGGTAGCATCTGACTTACGCTGTGGCACATATGATAAGTACTGTGATCTGTGTGTGTAAGACTTGATAGGTAGGGGTTCTAATTTCACTGCCTGCCACTTAGTTCATGTGTGTATGTCCGTATGGCATAAATATGATCACCTCAGTAATTTACAAAAAGGTAGAGGTTTGCAGAATTTTAGTTGTAGCAGGTGATGTGGCCCTCCAAATGCCTAACCACAACTTGGCCTGCTGATGTTATCAATCATAATCTGTCCTAAACCGACAGTACTATTAGACATGAGGTGTGTTGCATGCATCATGTACTGTGATCTGTACTGTGTACCATTACATAGGTAAGAGTTCTAATCTATGTACAGCCAACTTGCACTATGTGTGTGCCCTGCCCTGTCCTGTAGGCAATAATTGGAAGTGGTGCTATCCTCATTGTAGCCATGTTTGTGTATTGCCCCAGTCTAAGAGGGACAATGGCAGAAGCCCTGTGGTGAAATGACAGTTATACAAATGGCATATGCTGAGGTGCACTGAGGTGATCTGCTTGGCATTAGCCACAGATCTGTTTCAAAGGTGGGTTAAAGTCTGCTAGACAAATGTCTCCCACCAGCATGTTTTATTAACATCATATAATAGGTTAATATCCTTACAGTGATTAATCCATGTACTATGCCACCTACAGATATGCAGCATTTACAATCAAGCATGGTCACACATTGCCCTATATGCAAGGCAGAGATCACCTCTGAGCAGTCTATATGCCACAGGCTACAATGACACTCATTTCAGATGATCCCCATTGAACACATGGTGAAGACATAAAGTTTACTTGTGAGAGACTATACTGTTGTGGGCAAGTGCTCATACTGCTTGGGAAGGTCAATTACCAAATAGCCATTGCACTCAGATATTGGCACACTGAAGGAAGAGTACATGGAGGTTATGAGTATGTCAGTTAAGGGTGATTGTACCCTCAGCTATGACACATGATTCCCCTCATACCACTGGAGAGACATGATGATTTCAGGCACATTAGGTGTAAACCTGTGTGGTCAGGTCTGTGTGCCCAGTTGTTTCAGCACTGAGTATGTACATCAAATGTTGCGACTGATGTGCTACTTACCAGGTACATAGGTGTTAGTAATGGAAATACTACATATATATTTGCATGCAGTTTATGGCCATTACCATGCCAACAGGCATTTGTTCTTCACTACCCTCTTCTAGGATATTGACATAACTCACAGACTCCATGAGTGCTCACACTTTGCAGGCTTCAGCCAACATTGTTAGCCACAGACAGTCAGTATCAGCTTGCATTATTGTTAAATAGATTCCAAGCAGTAGAGGACACAGGACTCAGTCTGTTGAAGACTGCTGCTTACAGATCAGCTTGGAAGCGGATGTCCCTATGTTGAGTATGTGTGCCATCAATGGGCCACTAAGTGACCCCTACAATGATAGTACTGTGGATGCCTAAGTGGGTGCTTTGTAAGTGATGCCTGAGTGACAGATATAGTTAGACAGCTTGGCTCAGTCCAAGGGGCTGTATGCTCTGATGTCTCCTCACCCAGGTCCTTGGTGACTGCCTCCGAAATGTCCACCACATTTAACAGTCATGATCCCACTGTCAGACATCCAAACTTTGTACAGTCATCTCTGTGTAGATCACATATATGTGTGCTGATCAGCTCCATGATGATTGCCCCTATGGCCATACAGATATGGATAAGCCCCTATGACCATACAGATATGGATACTCAGGCAAAGAGGTCTATACTTTTGGTGGTTAGTGCATGCACCACCCCTCTACAAGGGTATAATATTTGCCATTGTCCAGTCAGCTGGGGTCCAGCCAGTGGTTTCAGTATGATTGCAAGGTGTTCCCAATGGTGTTAGTAATCCATGACACACTCCATGTAGGATACAGCCTGGGAAGTTAGCATGTCCAATAGATGCTGTGTATCCTCCATAGAGATGCCATTTACTACCTGCTCTGTAGATATGAAAGTTATGGGACAAGTTGTAGGAATGTCATGTGTCACATGTGGTGGGGATAGGGGAGTGAAGTTGATACAGAACATGTGGGACTACAGGTTAGCTATGGGTACAGACCTATTCTATGTGGCATCATTAAGTATGAGTTCACCGACAATCTGGGCCTGTCCTTTGATGTTACACATGTATCTACACTGTGAGTTGTGGTTTTGCTTTGTGTGGGTGGCTAATTTTGTCACTTACTGTGTCTACACAACATCACAACAACACTATGTGGTTGCTGTAGCTGATGAGGTTGTGTTACCACTTTGGGAGGGAACCCTCACTCCAACTGTCTTACAGAAATGTCCACCTCCTATTGTATAACCTGATAATGGCAGTTGTCCACCAGGCAGGCCTGTTGTCCCATGAGAAGCCTGTGTTCCTCCTGTCAGGTAAAGCTGAGTTCATGCAGTTGTAATGCTGCTGCCATAATACATGGGTGTACTGCTCTGTATACTTGTCATCCCATCAGAGTGGGAAGGTGCAGTCTAGCTATGTAAACCATCCCACAGGATGTAATAAATGGCTTTGTTGAAATATATGTCTGTATTGTCTGCAAGGGGGGTTAGTGTTGGTAGTTTTAATGACAGTGATCTGTGGTCAGATCCCACCCGGGAGGACCTCACATTGGGGGGCTGCATTGGCACCCATATTGGTAAACACATGATGGAAAACATTGGGTTCCCCTTGGGGGGATGTCATGGCACTGCTCCAGGACATTGTAGTAAAGGTTGTAGACTAACCTTTGGCCAAGTGAGTTGTAGCATGACTAAGCAACACAGCTGGTGGTCACTTAATGCTACTGCACAACATGATGTAATGATATATGATGTAATGATTGATAGACACATGTACATACAAATACACACAATGGGTGTCTGGATACATGGAGCTGCTCCTGTAGCTGGCTATTGCTTGATTATGTGCCTTTCCAATACTGAAAGGCACCTGCATTGTCTCAGGGAAATCACAGTGTTTCACAAAATCTGGATGTGTATCTATCCTTAATGAGTATGTATATACCACCTGCATTACCTTGAACACTGCCATTTTCAGGTGTGAAGATGTGGATGGACATGTAGTCTGGTATCACTGTGGTGCTGTCCATAGCCTTGAACCAGATGTCCTTGACTGCACATGTCTGCATAATCCAGGGTGGGGACACATTCCCCAGGGTGGGGACACATTCCCCAGAGTGGGGTTCAGTGTTGCCATACCCACCGTGTAGCAGCACAACCATGATGTTGTATAAAGATGGCATTCTCATTGCTGACTTTCCCTGAACAATGCATCTAAGATGCATTGTGGGGGGGTGTCAGAAGCCATGGCCGTTACTCCAGATCTCACGGGAGAGAGATGAATGCCATCACTGGTGAAGCATTGATGTCTGCTAAGCAAGGCATCCCAGGCAGACATATAGTAGATCCCCTGACAATGACACAACATGCTAAGGGAATTATTGACTTCCATCAATTTCTGTGTGTATGGAGCTATCATCCCAGGGGACTGTCAAGTGCAGCCGAAAGGTATGTGTATCCCTGCGAGAGATACAGACTGGCTAAGCACAGTCATGTGTCTGCATACAGGCTGGTGACGTATATCCCTACTCATAACACCTGCAGGAACTATGATGTCAACATTATGTTAACTGATATCACTTGATTTGCAACAATGTTTGGTAAAGCTTATTGTGTCAACCCACAGACAGCTATCTGTGATCTATCCCATATGTAGCCACCTGACACAGACATCAGTGTGTCTCACAGTGTAATCACTTCTAAGAGGTGTAATTTTGTGTTTTGCCTTGGGTGTTTGACTGGTGAGAGAGTGGTGCATGCAGTATTACGTGTACTGTGCACTACAGAGGCAGGTGTTCTGAGGTGTCTGTTTGGCAATGTGTTTGTGATGTGGGTGTAGACAGTGCAGGATGTGAGCTGTGCATGTTGACATAATGCTCATTTCCATATGTAATGACTGCTTTTGAAGACACAATGGCAGCAAGGTTTGAAATGTAGTCACATCTGCCACATATTGTGTTTGTGTGTCATAGGAGTAGAGGGGTGGGGACACTGCCAAAATCCAAGCTACAGGCCCTGCAAAGGTTGGGTCATGCTGCCACACCCTTGGGCTTGACAGCCTGATGTACAGTGTTTGTAAGCACACCTTGCAGTGAAGATGTGGATGCCCATGCATACATAGAGGACTTGTTCAACTTTGCTGACATTATGTTGGCCTCGCAAGCATACGATGCCTGTCAAGCAGCTGGACAGAACACTGGTTGAACACAGACATATGTTGAGTACATAACTGTACAGTATGACATGCCTAGGACATGTGGCAGGTGGACACACATTGGCCAAACTTGGCCAGTCTGCTGCAGTAGGCCTCACAGTTATGTCATGCAGATATGCACCAGTAATCTGTTGAAGGGTGGGATGCATGAAGTGCTGTGAAAGTGTCATCTACGATGGCTCACGCCAGTGTGCTGATTGTTACAGCAAAACTACACATCTATGTCAATGGACATTGTACACTATATTGTGGTACTACAGCAGTGTTACTAATCCCCTCTTGTCAGCTTCCTAGTGACATATCACCAACCCTGGAACAGATGGCATAACACATGCAAAAAACAACTGATTCCCCAGGTTGCTAATCAAGGCATCTACTTGGAAAAGGGTATGTGAAGCCTACAGGACATTTTATGAAGTGGAACAGCTATGTGGATGAACAAACAGGCTATGTCCTGTTATTAATCAAGGGCTTTGTAGTACTGTTTTGCTTGTGATAACAAAAAACATATTGGGCATGGTATCCCATGTGAGAGTGTTGTTGGAGAGACAAACATTAGTAATTGCCAGGTACCGGCAATTCTGTGGACTCCCCTGCTTTCCACAGTCTTCACAAGTTAATTGAGTCCTTCCAGTACACACCACTTGGGTAGTGTCCAACTGCAGAATACCTGTGTAAAACTTCCACCTTACCTTCAAAGGGTATACATATTACACTTCCTTAATGTGTTTGTTTGTGCTCTGTACATGCACCTTGGATGACTCCCTTCTTAGAACATGCTGAAAGCAACTGCAATACTTACTTGCACAAAGGACAACTAGTATGTAGTGCCAAGCAGTGTCCCCAGATCTCTGAGCCATGTGACATTAAATGCCATGAAAGGAGTTAGCATAGATGCAAGCAGTAACACTGTCATATACCTACTGACACTGGACCACACACTGTTTGTTATGCTCAAGGCTTCATCATGCCTACTGACTCTAACTGGTGGACCCCATTGAGTGTTACACTATGCAATGAATGATGGGAATATTACTCATTCTATCTACCATGGCCTGACAAGGTGTTTGACAATATTAGGCCAGCAGATCTTGCTGGAACCTGTGTAGGTTACCCACAGAGTATGTCATCTGGTGGGTAGGCAAGTGTCTGGCAGTCATAATCTAGGAAGATAGCATTGGGAGACCTACATTGCAATTATTCCAGTCACTAGTGGATTTCCCTAGACATCATTGATGATGTATTCCATATCAGGAGCTGTCACTGAATCCCACACAGAAGCAAAAGTTACACAGGATGGCCTGTGGCACACATTCAGTTGCTGTCTGAGCCACTGACAAATACTAAATGCCAATGACTGCGCAATACTATCCTTTGGAAAGTCATCCTCCCCTGGGAAATATAGTAGTGTCCACACACCACACACAGTTGAGCCATTTCTCATGGATGTATGGACACAGAGAGAGAGATGTAGCCTTTGACTTTCAGTGGTCGGTGAGATGTGGGATGCATTCAGTGTTACACAACCTGGTCTGTGATGTAATTCCCAGACTGTCATTGCCATACTGAATGTGACACTTATCACACCTATCATTATATGCAATGGTACACTTGCTATGTCACTACACAGGTATATCTTACAACTATAGCAGCCACACAGCTTCCATGGTACAGCAATACACATTGCAAATAACATGTCCTATGGAGTCCATGTCAAGACCGTACATGTATAGTCTATCTCCTAAATGCTTTGGAGGGGATGTGTATGGCTCCATACAGGGAGGTGTTGGATCCCACTGTGTACATCCCATGCATCCATGACAGGACTAGCACATGTCTTATCCATCCTACACACCTACACTGTCGCTGTGGTATACATAGTACATGCTGGAGAGACAAGTATGTAACACAGACAGTACACAGTAACAGCTCCTCCCCCCCATGCATGTGAAGTACACATCTGCTGTGACACACATTATGTTCAGGTTATACCACGGGATGCAGAACAAGACAATCATAGCTGTTGTCAGACAAATGTCTATACTGGACACAGGAAATGTGTAGATGGGTCATCCCCAGCACCACAGCTTGTAGATGTGTTAGCTCTCACAACCCTGGTGACACATCTCAAGGGTATCAGACCTTTGCACAGATTAGGGATGCATGTGTACACTGAATTACACCATTGTCCTTGTTAGCCTCTTACACACATATGGATTTATGGAGCCATGCACCTATAGTGCTGTATCTTGCTGAGGATGCATTTCTTCTGTGCTGACATTCTATCCTGTGTTGTGATGTCTATGACTTTATTGCTGCTGTGTATCCATAGGTGTCCCCCAACAGAATCCTGAAACAGAAACAGGTTCATGGCACACCTTTCATTGTGTAAGTATACAGTCATTACAACATCATAAAAGGTGCACACAATTATGTGGCTTAACCACTAAAAGTGGCATGACAAAGCAATGCATTACACAAGTATATGTTAATTTATATAGTCACCCTGTACATCAGACACATAGCTTCATTTCCCTGCATTGATGATGAGGATGACAGGGATGGGGCACAGGTATCATCACTTGCACAAGGAGTTATGTGGGAGTGCTGGAGGCCTAGGCTGACCCAAAAGGTTGACAGCATGTGTGTGAGTCAGGAAGGGAAGCAGGCAAAATGCACCATGGAATTGTGCCATGTGTGTCTTTAGGTGCTCTGTATTTGACAGTGGTGTGTGAGTGTGTACACAGTCAAGCTCAGTGTTAGCCCTACATGTGTGTATGTTGGGCAGCTTTGAACCATGCATGGCAGAGCTGACAATTCGCCGTCTCTGGCCCTGAACATGGGAACTGGCTCTGCTAGGAATTGCACTGGCACAGCCATGCCCAAGGTCAGAAGTGGTGTTAGTACCTGATGGTGACTGCTGTCTGCTAGGACTGTGTCTTCCATGGGAACAGCCAGAACCATAAGCCCATGGCCTGACATGTCTTGGTGGGGACAGCACACTCCCCTCTGTAGCGCTGGATGTACTGCCACTATGAGTGCGTGATTGTGCATGGATATGTGGACTCTCAGCAGATGGGGTTGCTGACCTATATACATGAGGCCAATGCTCAACTCCAGCCACACATTCCAACAGAGACACTTTGCATTCCAAGACAGACACTGTCTTAGCTCACATTCTGTCCACTGTATCAATGAACCAATCCAGGGTGTCACCAATGCAGTGTAGGTAGTCACAGATGTCAGACTGTGCTGCATCCATAACCCTGAGTACACATCTGGAGTTCCTTTCAGAACATGCCTGTGCCTCTATGGTGGCCCAAAACATATGCTGAGTGAACCATGATGTGATACCTGCAAGAGGTGGTAAAAGAACAGCAGGCCTCCTGCGAGTACCCCTATCAATCTGCCTATGTGGTACCTCGCCAGCTGTCTGGCTATAGCCATTGTCTACATGCACTGGAGCCATAGTTGCCACACTTTCCTGTTTAATGTCCCCAGCCTCTGACTGTCCTATATCTGTGGCTTCTGGGGAATGGGTATATACAGGCATACTGACTGTGTGCAGTGACAATGAGAGCAGAGGATTGATGTCAACCTCTGGCACATATACAGCCCCTGAAACCCCCACCTGTGCCTCACTGTGGCCACCATCATCATCAGAGTCTGAAGAGACACTGACATCAGGTTATGTAGGGGACAGAGACCAACCCCCCCCCCCAGGTCACCTGAGATAAGAGAGAAAAAAGCAGTACATTAATACCTACACTATTATTCTATGCAGTACTATGTTGCAATAAATGAACCACTCTATACACTGTTCGCACTATTACGGACCTGTTGAAATCCCAACCTCATATAGTAGGACAATAGGACATTACCAGTCCCACAAACAGCTGTAGTTAC
Source organism: Protopterus annectens (assembly GCF_019279795.1). Lineage (NCBI taxonomy): Eukaryota > Metazoa > Chordata > Ceratodontiformes > Protopteridae > Protopterus > Protopterus annectens. The sequence continues at coordinate 512,254,145 of NC_056731.1, forward strand.
TTGTAAACAAAAGCTCTTTACACAGCAATCTCATCAGCAAAAATGAGATACACTGTTGACATTTGTGAAGACTCTGCACAGTTGACACATATGGCAATCTGCAATGTCCTGACAATACTGTCACATCTATCAGTGTGGTGACACCTACAAGGCATATGTATCACTGTAATATGTGTACAGACATAAATTATCTGTGCAGTTGGCAGTCATGCCAACAGTACAGCACTCCAGGCAGCAGGCCTGGGATGACACTTTAGGGATTGCATTGCTGTAAACCTTCATCTATAACAAAACAGTGTCATGCTTACCAGGAGCAGGACCACGGCCTTGTCCAATACCTGACAGACCTGTGCAAAGTAGAGGGAGAGGTTATGTCAGTACCACCACATGTTGCACCAGAACAAGGTAATACGTCCATATATCTCCCATTTACAGTAGCTACTATGTTAATTATTGCATCGGTCAACATCTGAGCATGAGAATCAAACTGCAGTTAATCCCTCCCTCCCAAAGAACACAGACCTAACACCCACATAAGAGTATGTACACCCTGACACACTGAATGCTACAGAATTGCAATGGTGATCAAACTAAGCTTACCTGCATGCTCCTCTGCCATGGAAACTGTGACACCCACATCCACTATGTATGGTGTGATGGCTGCCTGGCAGCTGTTGTGTGTGCCTAAGTTCACCAGGAATTCCTCAGTGGCTGAGAGTGGTTGTTCTGCTGCAAGCCCTCCACTGGTGACACCACAATCCCTGGCTACATCTGCTGATCTTCTGTGTGCAACATTGATCATGTCCGTTGTGCGGTGATAAACCTGCTCATATGTCCTGCTTTGATGACCTGTGGCATTCACTTCACAGACAAGGTCAGCCCACAATGCTGCCCACTGTTCTGTTTTGCCTTCCCCTAGACGGAAGAAGTTCATGGTGTTGCCAGAGGCCTTCAAGTATAATCTCATTCTCTGCATCTCTGAAAGGTGCACGGCATCTTGGGTCCAAGTGTCCTGAACGATAACAGAATGGGAACACATGACAGGATCACATACATGGAAGTACACTTTGTAGAGATACAGCAAGAATAGAATGGCTGGCAGTTTCCACTGCTTGATCACACATGCCATATTCTGCAGTGTGCAAACATATTAAGTGTATGGATACAACTAAGATACTAGTGATAATCAGCTATTTCCATGTGTGCTATAACAGATACTGCTGTATGATCATATACCCAACACAGGAGTCTATTGTAGTGTGTCTCCTAGGGGCAACCACCTCCGATAATATGTCAGAACCTCAGTGTCAAACAAATAGCAGTGTGCTGTTACAAGTTACAACCACTATAAAAGGACAGTCCCAAGATACCAGTGTGCCACATTGACAAAAAACATTCCACCCTTGATGTATTGTACAGCCTCTGTAGGTGTAACACATATGGATATCAATGACATGTCATTATCACAGTTGTAAGAAAGGTTTAATGCTGTAATCCTTATTCCCTGAAAGTATAGTCACACATCTGCATTCTGCTGTAAACAAAAAGGTTACATACCTGCTGGAGTGCAAAATTCCTCTGTTGATATATAGTGATATTTAAGATTTTGCAAATGCATGTTCTGTGTCCAGAAAGTCTCATACAGAATGGTTCCCCATAGCCAGCATTTTTGCCTATTAACATGCTTCTCATTAGCAGGTGATTGACTCTTAACAAATCTGTGGTTCTGAAATGCTAATTGCAGCCAACACAGCTGATTTGCACTATCATCAGCCAATGACATCCAACCACTGTACAAGATATAAGGCCTCCGTGTAGACAAGCCCTTTCTAAAATGTTGTGCTGGACCTTACTGGGATGAGGAGACTACATCATCACAGAGGGTAAGCTTGTAGCAGCTACTGTTCCATACAATTGTGTGTGCTACATGCTGTAGCTGCTGCTGCAAGTAATAGGCCTAAGCAGCGAGTGTGAACACTTTGGAGGACAACCAGCTGTAGGGGTAACTGTGGCAGCTGTGGCAGCCTTGTAGTATAAGCAGAGCCAGAGTGGGGGTAGCCATTCCACTCCAATGAAGGCATGTGTTTAAGGTAAGTATGTTAGGCAACGTTATCATTAACAGAGTACTAGGCTACATGTTTGTTGTGTCCTTGAGCAACACAGGGGATAAATATAACATTATGCCCACCATTTGGGCAATTGTCAGGCCACATGTTAGTCTGGTACTCATTTAGAATGTGTATGCTGGCAGTCCTTGTTACAAGCAGGGGCTTCATATGTGTATGTCAGTTGTGCAGCTGTGCTAATCTGCACTGTTAGTTTGAAAGGATTGTGTACTGGACTCTAATATTAGTAGGCCTTGTTTGCATTACCTGAGTTAAAATCCTCTGTGAATGCATATTAAAGCATGATGTGACACTTTATGCACTTATAGTTTTGCTATAGGAATAGGTGAAGTTTGCTCCTATCTGCAAGCTTGTGACTTCCATCAGTTACAAGCAGACATTTAATTTGTAATGCATTGTGTGTATAAAGACTGCATGACTCAGTAAATTAATTACTAGTTTCACAATAATGTTATTTAAATGCTACACACCACTGGATTTGAACCCAGGACTGTGAGGCAAAATGCACTGTTTGCAAAGCATGTAACAGTCTGAGCTACCAACTCACTGTTACAGAAGGTGTATTTGCAAGATGTAAATACACATATACATGCGGTTACTTTTTTTACAGCCATCATTATGTGCATGGCTTTATATGGATGTGTTTCTGCATCAGGGTCCCTTTGGTACATGCTTTTTGCCAGTAATGCCTTAGCAGGTGTACTTGTAAATGTTGCTGATAAAAGGGGATATTTTCTTCCTGCTATTAGAGAGCTCACTTATTTCCATTCTTGGTTTTCTAATGGTGTACTCTTGCACCAGACTTCAAGGTGCACTCCCAAATTTTCCATTTATCTTTAAGCAAGTTTCTATGACGCTGAGCGATGCACAGCTCCACTGAAACACGCTTATGACTGTAACTTGAAATTACAATAGTGTCATAGTTTCATAGTTTAGTACTAGGCTATCTGTCCTGGGGCATTTGTAAGCCTAGCCATAGTGATGTGGCTTTCCCCACCCCATGAAATGGTACAAAAATGCACAAAAATGCACAGAATAGATTTAGAATACTGTGCCTCTGTCTAGTAGTGACACAATGAATGCCCCCTTATATAATAGAATTAGTTTACTGTGCCCCTGTCTAGCAGTGACACAGATGTGACCCCTGGGGTAAACTTACGATCTCCCATCCACTCATCAAGATTTCTCTTGAAGAGAGTCAGTGAGGGGCTCTGCCTAACATGAACTGGGATCTTGTTCCAAAGCATGGGAAGCCTCTGGGTTATGAATCTATCCCTCCAGCATGTCCTATTCATACTTGTGCCAAGGTTTAAGTCTTTAGCTCTCGTGGTCCTGATGGATTTGGATTTTTTGAGGTGGAGCATGTTGATCAGATCCTGATTGGACATGGCCTTGTACGTCAGACAGAGATCACCTCTGAGCAGGCGGTATGCTACTGAATAGAGCTGGAGTTTCTTTAGTCTGGCAGAATAAGACATATGTTGGAGACCCTTGATCCTCTTGGTGAGGTACTTTTGTGGTCTCTCCAGCTGTTGCAAATGCCGGGTGAGGTACATACCAAATGGGGCATTGTACTCAATCATGGGTCTGATGAGGGAAGAGTATAGGGGTACAATGACATCCTTGGATCTGGATGTGAATCCCTTCATGATGAGGTGTGCAAGGTAGAATGTTTTTCTAACCACTTTGGCAATGTGGGTGTCAAATGAGAGGTCGCTGTCGACTTGGGTCCCTAGGTCTCTGATTACTTTTTCTGTACTCAGTGGGTTGCTGTCTATGTGATAATTTGTGGATACTTTGTTTTTCCCAAAGGGGATGACTATACATTTTTTGGCATTTAGTTTAAGGCCGTGACTCCGGCACCAGTTGTCCGTTTCTGTGAGGCCTTTTTGTAGGATGTATGTGTCCGCTGGTGTATCGACTATGGCGCCTAGTTTACAGTCATCTGCGAACTTTGTCAGCCACAACCCTCCCATGTTTGCTTTAACATCTGAGAAATAAATGCCGAACAAGAGGGGTCCCAGGACAGATCCCTGTGGGACACCACTTGTGACTGGCTTTGAGTCTGACATTGCTCCAGCTATTTTAACTTTATGGGTTCTGTCCTTTAGCCAGTTTGCAACCCATCTAGTGACATAAGGGTTTACGTTTAAGCTGGTGAGCTTATCTATGATGCCTGAGTGGGGTATTGTGTCGAAGGCCTTAGCCAAGTCCAGGTAGGCTGTATGGACTGCTTTGCCCTCATCAATGGCTCTAGTGACTGTTTCAAAAAGTCAACCAGGTTCAAAAGGCAGGATCTGCCCTTTACAAAGCCGAACTGGGTGGGGTCAAGTGTCTGTAGGTCCCCTATGTCTCTGTTTATGAGTTCCATAATGATTCTTTCCATAGCTTTGCAGACCAGGCTGGTTAAGCTTATGGGGCGGTAGTTCCCAGGGTCTGTAGAGGTACCCCCTTTGTGGAGTGGGACCACTGTTGCTGTACGCCAGTGTTCAGGTACATATCCTGTAGTAAGGCTAAGGTTAAATAGCATTTTTATGTGCGGGTTTAGCTCCTCTTGGAGTTCATGTAGCACGCAACCTGGGATACCGTCAGGTCCCATTGATGCTGTGTTTTTAGCTTTGTTGAGGGCGGTTCTCACTTGGACATCTGAGATGACAGGGAGATTACATTCAGCTGTTCTAAGTATTTCTTCATTTGGGGGTGAGGGAGGGGAGAAATTTGCACTGAACCTGTCAGCCAGAATGTTGGCAATATCTGTGGGTTCAGTGTATTTTTTGTTGTTGTGAACTAACTCTGAGCATATCTGAGGGTTTCCGCCCAGGTTTCTAACATAGCTGAAGAAGGCTTTGTGGTTATCTTTAGTGTCCTTAGCGATTTTTCTCTCAAAGTTGGCCTTGGATGTTTTTATGAGAGAATGTAGTTTTCTGCTAATGTTGATCAGAGATGTCTTCCCTTTATGGGATTTTGCTCTGTCGTGCAGTAGCTTCCTTCTTTTGTGATACAATTTGTTAATGGCTGAGGTCCACCAGACAGGACGCTTGCCTTTGGTGGAGAGGGACTTGGATTTATTTGGGATTGCATGAACCATGCATTCTTGGAGATGTCCATAGAAAGTATTTGTGAAGGATTCAGCATTGTGGGATGTGGCATCCACTGGCCCAGTGGGCTTAAAGGATACCATCTCAGTCTTAAGAAGAGTGAAGTCTGCTTTTGAGAAGTTTTTCACTGTGGTCTTTTGTGCTGGGGGTGGAGGTGGGATATGTATATCCAGGGTGATTAGTTTGTGGTCAGATCTCACTAGTGAGGGGTATACCTCCGGTGTGGAGCATTTTGTCCCCATGTTTGTGATGATCAGGTCTAGTATATTATCTCCCCTAGTGGGAGAGGTGACTAGTTGTTCCAGTGCATTTGAATTTATGAATTCCAGGAACCTTTGGGCTAGGGTGTTAGGGCTAGAATAATGGACCCAATCTATGTTTGGGTAGTTGAAGTCTCCCAGTATGATGGTATTTTGTGATACATTCATATCCTCCAATGTCTTCAGGAAGGCTGAGTGGGGTTCCTGAGATTGTGAGGGTGGTCTGTAACATGCTACCAGTTGTATAGCAGTTTTGCCTATGGTTAGTTGCACCTGTATGGTCTCTGATGCTTCATGTGTTGCTACTAACCTGGAGGTGTGGGTGTCCTTGATGAATATGGACACTCCCCCTCCCTTTGTGGTCCGGCCCGGGTTTGGGAGCCGAAAAGCATGATACGAGGTATAGCCTGGTAGCGCTGGGGTGCTCTCAGGAGCCTTGAACCAGGTTTCAGTTACTGCACAGACGTCGATGTTCTCCATACTGAGGAGTGCATCGAGTGCCTGCATCTTGAGATTTAGACTTCTGGCGTTGAGCAGCATTACCCTTAGTTTTTTTTCATTTTTGTTTTCTAAGGAGGTGGGTTTGTCTTTTGAACCTTGCCTAAAAAAGGCATTATGGGGGTGGCAAGAGCCTTGGCCAATATCCAGAAGCCCAGTGGTGACAGGTGCAAGCCGTCCCTTGCGAAGCAGCGTGGCTTGTCCAACATGTCATCCCAGGCAGACAGATCCCCTTAGAATGACACCAGTACTTGAGCCAATTATTAAAGCTGATCATCTTGTCTTTGTATTGTGGCATCATTCTTGGTGAGGGCAAGATGCTGCTCAGGGTCAGGGTCATACCAGCCTGGGCTACATAATCAGAGAGCTCCTCTATGTCTCTTTTCATGTAGTCCAGGGAGGTACGTCTCAGGTCATTCACGCCAGCATGGACAATGATGGAGTCATATTTGTGCTTGCTTTGGAGTGACCTGAGTGCGTGTGTTATGTGGCGGATCCTAGCTCCTGATAGGCAGCTCACAGTCACCCTCTCCTTGTTCAGCCTGGTAAGCGGGACATCAGTGTGTCTGACTATAGAGTCACCTATTACTAGTGTATCAGGCATGGTGTTTGGCCTTAAGGGCTGTGATTGGTTGACACACTGATTTATTGAAGTATGTGTTGCATGTGTTTTGTTTTGAGGTGGTGGATTTTTGGATGTCTGCTTTGGGAGCCTCTGTTGTTTTGGTAAGTTTTTTATTAGAGCCTCCGAGTATGTCTTTGTGTTTTTATGTGTTTGGTTTGCAGTTGTGGTAGGTCTATGTGGGACTGGGTTTGCTGTGTGTGTGGTTACCATATCCTCTTGTCTGGTCATGCCAGCCCTGAGTTGAGAGAGTTCAGCCTCCAGTTTGGCTATATAGTTGCATCTCTCACATGTATTTGTGTTTGTTGGGAGGAGGAGAGGGTTGTCTGTGTACATGAGACAATTGTAGCATTGTCTCAAGATACCCAGATTAACCAGCTGAACTGGAGAGGACGCCAGTACTCTACCACTCGACATGTTTTGCTTAAACCACCTGTTTTAATTAACAGCTTTGTGACATAGCAGAGTAATGCAGTGGTCTGCAGGTGAGATGGTCTTGAGTTCAAAATAGGGGCAGGTGTTTTTTGTACATGTTTATATGTTTATTATTTAAAACACATATATCAGTATATCTCCATTTAGTTGAGCTTAGCAAAGCTGTGCAATGTGGTGCGGTGCACAGCATTGCACTAAAAATATATAAAGAAAAGAAAAATGGGGAGATAGGAAAGTGTAGAAATGGGGTGCAAGCAGGGGGAAAATATAGTGAAAGGCAGGTAGGTATGTGCATGAACTGTGTAGGAAAGAACCATAGCTATCCATTTCATGTACAGCAACAACTATGTACTTTGACAGATTTTGTAGATGACTTTGGGCTATCACCCCCTGAGAGAGTGGTGATGACAACATAATTGCATTGTTAAGTCATTTGGACCAAATTATGTGTTCCCAGTGGACACGTGTGCAAAATGAAGAGCTATGTATGCGACAATATATATTTTTTTGGGGTTAGGTGCCCATTTTTGTTTTTTTAAGGTGAGAGTGGAATGTTGGAGAAGGGACATAGGTACTTGTGAGGGAGATAAGTTGGATAGGTGAGGAAGCTTTTGCAGACAGACAAGACAGACAAGATGGCAGACAGGGGTGGTATGTGACACAAGAAGGGGTGAACACCTTGGATGGGAATGGTATTATGGAATCTCAGTCCAATGTTCCTCCACAAGGTAGCAGCATGACTCACATCCCCACCCATGGGACTGTCAATAATGCTCTGTCACTGCCCCAAGGGTATTATAAACACACCAAAAAGTTTATTATAAAGCTTTTGGGTCTCACACCCTTCCTCAGTACAAATAAAATAAGCACATTCAGCATTTAAATAGGAGATTAAAATCAAGTCACATGCTTCAGCCCATGGTGTGTTTATAATAGTTTGGAATATTCTGACAGTGACACCATTATTGTCTATTTACTGCCCCGAGGGTGGCAGTGGAGGAGGCTGGGCTACCGGGCGAGCCTGGCCTACCAGGGTGGCCAGCATGCTCTCCATCTGGTACAGGCATTGACAAATCACACATGAAGATCCTGTGCACCAAACCTAGCAGTTGATCACGGGTGACAACTTCCCTCCACCACCACTCTCAGGGGGGGCAGGCCCCGTCCTGTGGGGCAGTACTACCTGATGCTGCAGGTAGTGCAGGGGCAGCAGAGGGGACACCGCCAAGCTGGGTTCCAGATGTGTTCAGACCTGGTGCAATGGCCAGAGGAGGCAAGGTAGGTGGCTCATGATTAACCGTCCGATCTTGACGTGCTGTAGTAAAGTAGTTAGAACAATTAGTTAAGGTTAGTAATAACCAAACCAATGTTAGTATTAACAGAATGCAACATAATATTTATTAATCTAAATGCATATTAAGGTATATGTGTCACCAAACATTAAATAACATAACAGTCAGTATGTTAACAGCAAGCTAGTATGAATTAAATCATAAGGCCAGGTTAGTTTAACAAAATATGTTAATATTGAATCATAATGGTAAATAACAATAATAAATTAAATTTTAACAAAACATAGTTACTTTAACAAAATATATTAATATGAAGTCATAATAATGAATAACAATAATAAATCAAAGTTTGAAAAATATAGTTAGTTTAATAAAATATTTTAATATGAAATCATAATAATAAATAACAATAATAAAGAAGAGAAAGGGTGGGAGAGAGAGAAAAACATACCATTAGTGACATTACAGATGATAACCCTGAAAATACTGGTAATACATCATTCTACAGATGTGTCAGCTGTGAGTACAGTGTCTACAATTCTTCTATAGCTGATGTAGCACATACATACCTCTTAAGCTGTTAGCATGGGACAGTATGAGCCAAGCACCAACAATGCAGGTACACAACTACACAGAACAATTTCACATAATGTGAACTTATATAACTACCAAGGTGTTCTGTAAACATATTTTGTAATACATTGCATTCCGTGTAATCATTTATCTTGGTATCATGTGATAGACAGATTAGGCAGTTCTAATTACATTATGAAAAATCATGACATTTGAGAGGCATGTTTGTGTACATGAACTAAACTAGACAGCCGTCATGCTTTAGTTGGCAGGCATGGGAGTAGAACCCAATAGCTGTGACTGCAGGGAACATCTGTAAATAATGTAACAATTGACTGCAGCAACTTAGAACAGACATGCAATGACTACAGCCCTATTGCAAATATTAAGACAGATTTATTTAGGAAACCACAATGCTGCTTAACACTTTATTTGTATGCCGATAATTCTCTGTGAAATTTATGCACACTATTTGCTCATAAAGTGGGCTATCTCATATACCTTTCATTCCTGGAGTGGAATTAAATGAGAGCATTATGTGACTGAAATTGGCATAGAGACAGCCTTGAACAGTACTATGAGTTGATTAATACATTGAACTGTACAATGAGTCGATCAATACATTTTTTCAGGCCATTAGTTTTGTATTCTACAGCTGTTACAGTTGTACACTTGACTGTAGCAACCTTACCATAGACATGCAATGCATACAGCTCTAGTGCAACTATGTTATGACACCACAATCCTGCTACTATTATTGATATTGTTTACTGTTCATTGCAATACAGTTTGTATTGTTCATTTATTGCACTACAGATCTAATTGCCCATTTATTGCACTACAATTTTTATTGTTTATTCTTTATTGCAGTACATTTTTTATTCTTTATTGCTTATTGCACTACAGTTAGCATAATATATCCGTATTTACCACACTCATGGTGCAACCTGTCTAGGCACCTGGCTTGGGACTGAATATTGCAAGTCCTCTCAGCTGCAGCTGTTGGGACAGAAACACACTATTATGCATACCAGTTTTGCACACATTCAGCTTGCATTGTGATAAAACAGTGTAAAAAATACCATTGGTGAAGGGAACAGAAGGGATGAGGAAGTGATGGGTAGGTATGGTGTTAAGGAGAGGAATGCAGAAGATCAGATGGTAGCGGACTTTGCAAAAAGGATGAACATGGCTGTGGTGAATATGTATTTTAACAAGCAGGAGGAGCATAGAGTGATATACAAGTGTGGAAGAAGATGCACACAGGCGTATTATATGCTATGCAGGAGGGCCAGTTTGAAGGAGATTGGAGACTGTAAAGTGGTGACGGGGGAAAATGTAGTTAGGCAGCATAGAATGGTGGTCTGTAGGATGATGTTGGTGATCAAGAAGAGGAGGAGGAGTGTGAGGGCAGCACCAACGATCAAATGGTTGAAATTGAAAAAGACTGATTGTGAGTTGGAGTTCAGGGAAGAGTTAAGACAGGCACTGTGTGGCAGTGAAGAGTTACCAAATAGCAGGGTAACTACAGCAGAGCTAGTAAGGGAGACAGCTAGAAAGGTGCTTGGTGTGACATCTGGACAGAGGAAGGAGGAGAAGGAGACCTGGTGGTGGAATGAGGAAGTACAGGAGAGTATACAGAGAAAGAGGTTGACGAAGAAGAAGTGGGATTGTCAGAGAGATGAAGAAAGTAGACAGGAGTATAAGGAGATGAGGTGCATGGCAAAGAGAGAGGTGGCAAAGGCTAAGGATAAGGTGTATGGAGAGTTCTATGAAAGGTTGAACAATAAGGAGGGAGAAAAGGACCTGTACCGATTGGGTAGACAGAGGGACCGAGCTAGGAAAGATGTGCAGCAGGTAAGGGTGATAAAGGATAATGAGGGAAACATACAAGCGAGTAGAGTGCATTGAGCAGATGGAAAGAGTACTTTGAGGGGCTGATGAATGAAGAGAATGAGAGAGAGAGAAGATTGGATGATGTGGGGATAGTGAATCAGGAAGTGCAATGGATTAGCAAGGAGGAAGTAAGGATAGCTACGAAGAGGATGAAGAATTGAAAGGCTGTTGGTCCAGATGACATACCCATGGATGTATGGAGGTATTTAGGAGAAATGGCAGTTTATTTTTTAACCAGATTGTTTAATGAAATTCTGGAAAGTGAGAGGATGCCTGAGGACTGGAAAAAAGTGTTTTAGTGCCGATTTTTAAGAATAAGGGTGATGTGCAGAGCTGTAGTAACTACACAGGGATAAAAATGATCAGTCACAGCATGACGTTATGGGAAAGAATAGTGGAAGCTAGGTTAAGAAGGGAGGTGATGATTAGTGAGCAGCAGTATGGTTTCATGCCAGGAAAGAGCACTACAGATGCAATGTTTGCTCTGAGAGTGTTAATGGAGAAGTACAGAGAAGGTCAGAAGGAGTTGCATTGTATTTGTGGACTTAGAGAAAGCATATGACAGGGTGCATAGAGAGGAGTTGTGGTATTGTATTAGGAAGTCAGGAGTGACAGACAAGTATGTAAGAGTGGTACAGGATATGTACAAGGGTAGTGTGACAATGGTGAGGTCTGAGGTGGGAGTGATGGATGTGTTTAAAGTGGAGGTGGGATTATATCAAGGATCAGCTCTGAGCCCTTTCTTATTTGCAATAGTGATGGACAGGTTGACAGACAAGATCAGATAGGAGTTCCAGTGGACTATGATGTTTGCAGGTGACATTGTGATCTGTAGTCAGAGTAGGGAACAGGTTGAGAAGACCCTGGAGAGGTGGAGATATGCTCTATAGAGGAGTGGAATGAAGGTTAGCAGGACTAAGACATAATATATGTGTGTGAATGAGAGGGAGGATAGAGGAATGGGTGAGGATGCAGGGATTAGAGTTGGCAAAGGTGGATGAGTTTAAATACTTGGGATCAACAGTTCAGAGTAATGGCAAGTGTAGAAGAGAGGTGAAGAAGAGAGTACAGGCAGGGTGGAGTGGGTGGAGAAGAGTGTCATGAGTGATTTGTGACAGATGAGTACCAGTAAGAGTAAAAGGGAAGGTATACAAGAGGGTAGTGAGAATAGCTTTGTTATATGGGTTGGAGAGAGTGGCACTGACAAAAAGGCAGGAGTCAGAGCTGGACATGGCAGAGTTAAAGATGTTAAGATTTGTACTGGGTGTGATGAAGGTGGACAAGATTAGGAATAACTATATTAGAGGGTCAGCCCAGGTTGGATGGTTTAGAGACAAAGCCAGAGAGGCAAGATTGCATTGGTTTGGACATGTGCTGAGGAGGGATGCTGGGTATGTGAAAAGGATGCTAAAGCTGGACCTGCCAGGTAAGAGGAAAAGAGGTAGGCCTAAGATAAGGTTTATGGATGAGGTGAGAGAGGACATGCAGGTGGTTGGTGTGACAGAGCAAGATGCAGAGAACAGGAAGAAATGAAAACGGATGATCTGCCATGGTGAGCCCTAATGGGACCCACCGAAAGAAAAAGAAGATGAAGTGGAAAAAATACTTACATATTTGCAGGTGTCCAGTGTTCCCCTCTTTCTCCATTTCAGGTCATCATAGTGGTGATGACACTGCTCACCAGTGCAGGGGATACCAGTAACACTGATGAGATCCCTGGCCTACCAATCCCAGGCCTCAGCCTTACACTCTGAGCCCTGGTAACTGCCCTGCAGCAGCCTAGGTTTATAACTATGCATGAGGAACCCAACAAAAACCCTGGATTCCTGCACACCCCATCTCTGCACCCAAAAGCACGCACTCTCTCCAACACCACCTGGCATATCAACAGATAAGCAAACTCCAACAAATGGTGCAAAATTCCCACCTATTGGCCTTAATATAGGCTGGTTCCCACCCTTACACATCATTTAGCAACATTTAAAAAAAGTGCTGTGGACTTAGCATCACACAAGCCAGCTAAGTGAAGCTGAGCATCATGAAAATTCTCAGAACTGTGGTTTTAGTGAAGTTTAGCAAAGCGCAAGCAATATTAGCCATTAACCATGTGTAAGCAGTGCTTAGTACATTGCAGCTCTGCCAAATGTAAAAATATTGATTTTAATTTAAAAGGCATTTTACATTGCATTCAACAAATGATATGTATGCTAGGGACTCAAACCCAGGACCTGCAAAGCTTTAGCCCATCACTCTACCCATTTAGCTACTTGGATAGAATGTAAAGTAGTATACCTTCACATATGCTACTAAGCAATCATGGTGCGCCAGACAAACAGGCTTAAATGGGCTTAAAAATATGCAGACATAACATAATTAATTATATACTGTTTATCTATTTAGATATCTGGCAGGTGTCAGCTGTCTATGTGTAAGCACAGCTTGGCATTGCTGCACTCCATGCTACATCACGCAATGGACATTAAAAAAAAAATTTAAAAAAAAAACACTTATAAATTTAAAACAGAAACTATTAATACACAGCACATTTCAACAGTAGCATGGAACATTACAGGGCACCTTACTATGTATATGGATTTTCTATACTCTACATGGATTCAATATACCTGTTACTATGCTCTCACTCGGCAGCGTGCCATGATTAATATGCAGAGAGCACTGCCAAGAGGAAGCCATGGCCATGTACATAGGTACATTCTGTGTAGGCTCTACACAGAGCCTACACATATTTTATTAAATCCTGGGGATTGGTTTATTACAGTCCTTTTGAGGCAAGTGTTTCCTTCTATTGCGATTTTTCTTCTGCATTCAAATTTTGTAAATTTGCAACCGCTTAACTAGTAACTTTTCCAAAGGCAGAAACCACCAACTGAGATTGCACCATTTCAAGACACACCACATTTTTTCATTTAACAATCTCCTTGTTTGATCTATTTCAGGGCTGCAGAGGAGCCTGGCAGTCATTGTGCACAAAGCAGATAGTCTAATTCTGGATAGGTACCCATCTCCTGTGCAACACATGATTCCTAGTTATAAAATGTTTGAGTCTGATTTTCTGTTGTAGTTTGTCATTGTTTGAGTTGCACTTCTTTGGTCTCATTTGATTATATTAGTCCTTGTTATAATAATATAGATCTCTCTCCATTTAGCAAGTACTTTCTTAAAGACAACTTCAAAAATATAATTTGCATAGCATCTATTTTCTAATCTCTTTACAACATTTGAATTCACAGGCAAAAATATATTCTTTTGTTGTACAGTTTCTTTCAGAACTTATGAACTCTCTCCGTTTGAGTGACTTTATTAACTCTGTTGAATAAAAACTGCACCTATATTGAACATTATCTTCTGAATTTCTTTCCCATGTAATTTAGATACATCGATTTTATCTCAAAAAATGAACTACATTTCTTTGCAAATGTAAAGAAAAATGTAGGCCAGACTATGCTATGGCACATTTAAAATAATAGCTAGCTTTTTCTGTTTTTATTTTGAAAATGCAAAACAGGTCATCAACAACCTGTAATATAATGCATCTTTATTATGGAAAATGCAAGTATTTTTCTCCCAGCTGCCCACTGCACATTGCATAAGGAGATATAATTTGCCCCTGTTGCAGTGCCTTTCTTTTTTTGAGTAGATTTTCTTATCAAAAGTGAAAACGTGAGTTATGTAGACTTCTATATCAAAAAGTACTTTTTTTACTATATCTATGTTTCCCTCAATTCTTTTAACATAGCTTTGTGGTATGTGTTGCATAGTATCTAGTAACCACTATAGACTGTTTTATATTCGAGTGTGCTTTATTTGCAATGTATTACTCAATTTGAAGATGAAACATAATTATAATTGTTGTATTAAGACCTGTTAATTAAACAAAAATCTCTCAAAACGCTCTGAAAATTAAGTATTGGCTTATACATCATAGTCTTTTTTCTGGTTATAAATTTTGATGCAAATGCCTCTGATATGCAATCTTACTCTTTATGTACCCAATTTGTGTGTCTCATCAGTTTTTTCCCTCTCTATAATAGAGACACCAATATCATCAGTGCTCACTCTTACTCTGTAAATGCTCTGACCTGTGTGTATCACTCCACAGTACGTCCCTTCTGTGTGAGAGAGGCCCACATCTCCTTCTCTCTCTCTCTCTCTCTCTCTCTCTCTCTCTGTATGATTCTTCCTTTTATAACAATGGAGCATGGACTCAGGGCAAGTGTGGATACACATACCAGACTGCCCAAAACAGCAGTTTCACATGCCCTGCAGCAGTACAAAGGGGACACTATACCATATGACATCCCAAGCTTAGACTTATGAGGATGAGCATCTTTGGTCAGACAGATCTCACCTGGGATGCCATAACAATTCCCTGGCACATAGTTTGTAGTTCTCTAAAATGAGCACCATGTGGCAATATATCTGACTTAGGAACATACACAGCACTATGATATTCTAACACCATGCACAGTTTTATTTTGGCAAGAGCTGTCTCAATAGGCTCATTAGTTTGGTTGTTCATTCTAAAGCACTTTGCTTTCCTCTTGATACTGAAACAAACTTTGATTTAGTGCAATCATGTATAGTGCCCAACTCCTTTTGATGAGTTTTAGTTCATCTGTGATATTTTTAAGTTTGTTTCTCATCCTCTCTCATGTCTCAGTTCAGTTTATACAACTATTTCAACCTGAGTCACTCTTTTTAATGCATTTTTTAATTATTCAGTACACAGTTTCTATTGCCCCGCTACTTACTTATATGCTGCACCCAACAACTTACTAAAGTTAGCTTCAATCTCATTATATGTGTCTAGAGGCACATCATTATCATTAATATTTTTATTCAGTTCTTGTGTCCTGGTTTCAATGCTGATTTTTCTATCTGTAATTCAGTGTAATTTGAATATATCTTTTCAGTCTGACTTTTCGTCTCTGCTATGTTAAGCTGCAGGACTATTGTTCCAACTTCCAGAATTTTCCACTTGGTGGCTGTATGTTTATGTCTTCCATGACCTCAGCTATTCAAACCCTGGTGTTGTTCTATTGTTTGTGTCTCAGTTGGTCACTTAATGAGTTTTCATCTGCAAAAGGACTTTCCTTTGTTTGGATCAAGATAGCAACATAATGGTCATCCATTTTACCATTTGCAGTTCTGTCTTCTTCATGTAGCACATTCACAAGCCTTCCCTTTTTTCCAACTCCTGGACATGTTGAGTAAGTACACTAAAGTCAATGTTATTGCCCGTCTTATATCATTTCAGCAACTTATTGACCATTGCTAACTGATTTTTTTTGTCATTTATTTGTGGATTTGTTGCATAGACTCTGCTACTTCATTTTTTGCTTGCATATTCTATTTCACTCTTACCCTGGGATTCAGTAAACTTCCATGCAGGAATAGCTTATTCCTGCATGGAAATAACCATTTAAGAGCAGCACGTCAGCGTGCCATGCATAGTTATGAAGGCACGCTGCCTCTGCTCCTAAACGGACACGGAGCATGGACAAGTGCAGGGGGTGTGTCGGAGAGCAGAGCTCTCACAATATACATGCCCCTGCACTCAAGAATTGCTGTTCGGCAATTTCAATGAGTGAGAATGCTCATAGGGGGATGCCACCTCTTCAAATACCCAAAGTGGGACTGTTAGTGTACAAACATGACATGTGGCAAGACAAAACATACCCCCAGCCATTGCAAAGGTCAAAGTCCCACTTTCCAGGAAACCCTATGCTCATAGCAACTGAAACACATCAGGATTTCTGTCAAATGTGCAGATGCATGCAGAAATCCACAGCAGTAAGTGAAACCTGTCCCTTCTTAGAAAAAAATAACACAAGAATTTTTTTTTTATCAAACAGATTAAATTTAACCATAGCTGCATGGGTTTGCCCATTGCTTAGCTACGCATACCCTAGCTTAAATGGCACAAGAAGGTAAATAGCAAGATACATTCAGTAGAAACGGTACTGCAATAGTGTAATGGTTAGAGCATTTGCTTTGCAAGCAGTTATTCCTGGTTCAATCCTCACTGTAGTAAATTCCATTTTCCATGTGAAAGCAATGAACTTTTTTTTGCTGTATAACCTATTAAATAACATATATTTGTGAACTAGAGTATTGCATTAAGTGCAGATGTGAGGTGTCATTGTAATAATGTGGTAAAATCCACAGATAAACACAAGTGCCTCATACAGTATACGTACACATGAATCAGGGATACTAAACAAAAGTTATAATGTGTAATGAATGATAAATCAATGCCATACAGTAAATTGTGTAAAAAATGTGTCCAGATCTATGACTTTCCCAAGATCCATGTTTCATTTCTTTCTAAATTAGTGCAGGAATAAGCGGGAGTAAGCACTTTTAAGCACTAGTAAGCGGGTTTAAGCCTGTTTGCATGGAGGTAAGCAATGCCTACACAGGATAAGCAGTTTAGAGGCTAACTGAGTATAAAAATATTTAAATGGAAGTTAGTATTGCTTACCGTTGCGCAAACCCACGCAAACCCACTTACATCTGCTTAAAAGTGCCTTAATCACTCTGTATCCAACAGTCCTTGTTCTGCCCAGCAACAAAACAATCAACCTTTGCAAGTGCAAGCCCAGGATCCTAAACACCATAGCCACAGTGATTTCACACTACACCATACCAGCTGTACATAAAATAGAGGTATTCCCAAATAGATCCTCACTATAGCAAAATCACAATTTACATGTGAAAGGAATTTATAAACAATTTTTAGTTGTATAGCCTACTAAATAACATATATATATATATATATATATATATATATATATATATATATATGTGAACTGGAGTACTGCACTAAGTCCAAATGTGAGGTGTCATTGTAATAAAGTGGTGAAATCCCCCAATAAATGCAAGTACCCCATACAGTGTATGTACACATGAGTCACAGATACTAAACAAATATATAACATGTAATGAATGATAAATCAATGCCAGACAGCAAATAGTGTGCAAATTTAAAAATAAGCAATGCTAAGCATTGCACACCTCTGCTTACCAGCTGTAATGCTTAGCCCAGCTAAATAGATTTGCCCATTTGTATGCCCCTTTAAGCAATGCCAACCTTAGCTAAGCAAGTTTGCCCATAGCTTAGCATTTTCAAAACTGTCCATTCATGGCAAAGTGTGGAAAACTGGCCCTATTTAAACCCCACAGGTGGGAATATATCTCATAACTGGTTGCAGCTTCCTCCTCTACGCACAATGGCTGGTGAAGGATTGCACTTCCGAGTGCAGTGCTGGGGCATCCAGTAGTCCAAGGTCATGGCAGGTAAAATACCATGAAGAGAGACTGTTGCAGGGTCAGTACCAGGGTTCCCAATATAAAGCAGAAGCCTGGGACCATCTCGCCCATGACCTCACCAGTGCCACTGGCATCCCTCGAACTGGTGAGCAGGTCAGGCATCACTATGCCGACCTGAAATGGAGGAAGAGGGAGCTCTTGGATCAGTGTATGCAAGAAGCTAGGCAGGGTAATATCCCAGCAGTGTGTAAGTACTCATTCTACTAACTGTTTAATAATTGCCTAGCTCATGTATATTGTGGATAGGTATGGCTAAATATTCCTCTTATGTCTCTGACAGTGGCAGCAGAGTGGGCTGTGAATCAGGAAGCCCATGCATGTAGGCTGCAAAGGCTGCATAGCGAGGCAGGTTAGTAATAATCTGGCATGTACTGTCATAAGAAATAGTAGAAATTGAATTGCCAGTATAAAACTTGTATTGTGTATGGGATGTACTGAATAAACCAGACAATATGGCAGGAAGAGTCTCATATAGCTTGTATGTGAATAAAAGGGTAACAGCCTGGCAATAAAGTTCTAACTCCTGGACTGCTTGTGTTTACTCTGGTATCATATGGTAATGAAGTGTTACAATCTCTTAATAGTACTGTTGTATTAAGCACTGTTACCCACACTGTGCTACATAAATAAAATGTGTAGGAATGTCTGTATATGACGGTTGTAATCACAAGGTCATATTGTACAACTGAGGGAGACTTAGACAGAAAACAGTGAAAAGATACACAACAAAATACAAATAGCACACTCAACTGTGACATAAACTGTTGTATTTTTAGCGCACACACCCATGGTTTGAATCCTGAGAGTGGTAGTAAGCTGCATGCATAATCATACCCCTCAACTGTACAGATTTAATCAGAAAGTTCAGATAATTGGCTTAATTGTCCTGCCTGTCACCCTGTCTCCCTGTAAAATCAGTGGGATGATCCCAGAAGTTTAGGTAGCAAATAATAACATACAACTGAATGTCAGACATCATAACCATCAGAAATATATCTATAAGAACAAACATGTCACTCTAGCAACTCACCAAAATGTTATGAGAGTAAAATGCAAATTATGCCCCATCTCTATGCCCATGTTGTGAAGCTATGACCAGAGTGTGTGCAGTAACAGAGTGAGATGTATGTGCATAATAATAACGTGGAATCTGGTAATATGTGTGGCAACATTCAGGTAGTGTTAATAAACATTTCTTCCACACGTCTGTCAGCCTGAAAATAAAAGATTGAAATCCTGGACTGGTACTGTTTAGTCTGGTATTGTATGGCATTGTTAGTGTTTCAGTTCCTCTGAATAATAATGTATTACTCATCACTGTCACCCACACTATGCTACATAATAAAACTGTCTAGGAATCCCTGTATAAGACTGTTGTAATTACAAGGTCAGATTTTAAAACCACGGGAGACTTATAGACAGAAATG
Source organism: Protopterus annectens (assembly GCF_019279795.1). Classification (NCBI taxonomy): domain Eukaryota; kingdom Metazoa; phylum Chordata; order Ceratodontiformes; family Protopteridae; genus Protopterus; species Protopterus annectens. Next base: position 512,273,725 of record NC_056731.1, read on the forward strand.
AGTGAAGAGATACACAGCAATATCTAAATAGCACACTCAACTGTGATGTACACTGTTTTATTTTTAGCAGACACAGCCATGGTTCAAATCCTCGGAGTGGTAGTAAGCTGTATACAGAATCATACCCCTCAACTGTACAGATTTGTTCAGAATGTCCAGATAATTGACCCATATCTGCTGCCTGTTTCCCTGTACCCCTGACAAATCGGTGTGATGATCTCTAAAATTTGGGCAGCTTTTAATGACATATAACTGACTGCCAGACCTGTAAACATTTAGAAAATGTATATGAAAACAAACCAGTCATTGTAGCAACTCACGAAATGTTTTTGAGGTCACTTGTCAAAATATGTCCCAGTTCCACCTGCATGTTGTCAAGCCTTGACCAGAGTATGTGCAATAAGAGATTGAGAGGTATGTGCATAACATCAACCTGGAATCTGGGAATATGTGTAGAAACAGTCAGGTAGTATTAACAAACAATACCTTCACAGGTATACCAGGTAAGAGGTGTATACTGCAGGTAAAACACACTTCACTTATATAGTTGTCTACAAACATACCACTGTCCAAACTAAGGCCATAGGGTAGTGTAATACTACCTGTAAGGTACAGATTACAGCAGTGACTAAGAAAGTAGTGAGAACTACAGGGATATACAAGTTGTTAATTGACATCTCTCTCTCCCCCCACCTCCCCCCACCATATCTGCAACAATAATCTAAATACACAACTCAATGGGTATGTGTACAATTAAATCTACTGTTTGGACATATTTTTCTTATTGTTTAATAAATATTGAAATGTGTTTCTATGCATTTGCCATGCTGAAATACTCCCCACATTGGTGGCATGCTGCCATCAATGTAACCTGCATGCTGTTGTAATGGCCACTGTGGTTCCATATATGCATGTGTTCTGTTTGCTGTACAACTGTTCCATATCTGGTGTTTTGGGTTAATGGGAATATCTATGCATGCTGTTATACCTAATCCTGGAATGTGTTGACTATTACTAACTCACATATGTTTTAAAATTGAAACACCATAGCATGTTTGGGAAGGCCAGTCCCAGCGGACCCACCTCTCCCACCTCATCTGGCCGTAGCACCAGGGGCCAACCCTGGGACCTCCTCGTCCACTGGTCCCACACTTCCTTTGGGTGAAACCGCCTCAGGGGATGGGGCTGACCCCCTCTGGGATCAGGAGTGGACAGGAAACTGTCACCTGTCATCAGGTCTTGGGTCTGGTGCATAGCGAGCTCTGCAGGGAGTTTGGAGATCAGCTATGCCAGCTTGATCACCATGTGGCACATTTAGAGGGTCAGCCTGCCCCTCCTACCCAGCCCCAAGCACAGTAACGTTTGGGGCCGTGAAGGTGCAGTGGTGACTGCCCATGGGTGGGGACCTCAGTCCCACTGTTTCCATTTGGGGGCTCATGGGCGTCCGACTTCCAAACACCCTTCCCCATCCAAGGTGTTTAACCCCACATGTGTCATATACTGCCCCTGTATGCTGTCTTGTCTGTCTTGTCTGTCATCCTACCCAACCTACCTCCTCAAATATACCTACTATCCTTCCCCAACATCCCACTCTCTCCTTAAAAAAAAGAAAAAAGGGCAATCTGTTCCCAAAAAAATTCTGCCCCATACATAGCTGTCCATTTTTGACACATGTCCACTGGACACATGTAATCTGGTCTAATTGGATTCATAAAATATTATTGTTGTCCTTACCCCTCTCTCTGGGGTTTGAGTGTCCAAATCTACCTCCAAATTAGTGTATATGCACAGCTGTTGCTGTAGACGAAATGGGCAGCTGTGGACCTTTCCTACAACCATCCTGCACATCCCTAGCTATTTTCCCGACTGTCTTTCCCTCTTTGTGCCCCTTTTTCACCACTTTCCTATCACCTTTTTTCTTTTCCTTTAAAGAAATTAGCACAGGGGTAAGTGGGAGTAAGCACTTTTTAAGCAGCACTAAATGGGTTTAATCCAGTTTGTGCGGGGGTAAGCAATGCCTACACAGGATAAGCAATTTAGAGGCTGAGTGTAAGAATATTTAACTAAAAGTTAGCATTGCTTACCATCGCGCAAACCCGCTTACAACTACTTAAAAGAGTCTTAATCATTCTGTATCCAACAGCCCTTCTTCTGCCCAGCAATGAAATAAACAGCATTTACAAATCTCGAACCCAGGACCCTGCACACCATAGCCAAAATGATTTACCACTAAGCCATGTCAGATAGAAATAACTCTGATGTTTTCTCAAACATATCATCCAGCACAGTCAATCAACAGTAGAGGAAATGTATATATATGTAGATGTATATATATATATATATATATATATATATATATATATATATATATATATATAGATATAGATATATAGATATATAAAAGAACACAACAAATACATATATGACCAAAGGCACCATTAATGGGGGTGAGGGGGCCCAATTTAAGTACCTCTTGTAATTATTGATATCATCCCCTCCTCCACAGCCAAACAGATCTGCCTTGCAACACAATACCAACACTTGCAAGTCTCATACCCAGGACCCTACACAACATAGCCACAAGAAGTTAACAGTAATCCATCTCACCTGTACGATGTCAGGATGGTATCAATAAGATATCATGCA